>NW_027288606.1:0-149097 GCF_037038585.1 Patagioenas fasciata
CAATAAGTTTTCATTCCATTGCTGGGTTTGCCAAAACATGTGTTGGGTTCTCCAGGAAAATGCAGCTAATATGAAGCTTGAGCTGACAGGCAAATTCACTAAAAGAGAAACTTGTTTTTAACAAAACCAGGACATTCCACCCCTTATAATATGACATTCACTGAATACTTAAACCTTATCAATACAATCTATCAATACAATCTAATTAATCACTACTACTATATATATATATATATATATACATATGTACATATATACACAGGAGTAATTAATCAGTGGACCATCCTTTGAAAAGTTCATTAAGTTCATTTTGTCACCACAGTCTCCCAGGGCAGGGAAAATGGTCCAAGTGCATCTCATGACCCCTGTTGGTGGGTTAAGGACACCAACTTCCAAGAAGGTGTCGGGCGCCACTCGAAGAAGCCAGCGCTGGTTTCATCACCATTGTCTTGATCTGAAAGACACTTATTAAACATTGTTAGTGCGGCAATTCACATCGTACAGTTCAGCATTGCACATTTTCACCTAAAATCAAATCCCCTTGAGGTGCACACCGAACTTCTCCATCCTTAAGCATCACCCACCAGGTGCTGCCAGGTCCCTGGGCAAAAACAATCCCACGAATAGGTTTGCCTGTGCCTGAGGCAGGAGGAACCCAGACTGCCTTTCCTAAGATATTTTTCATGTGTACTACAGGGACTTTATCTCCTTCTACAGTCCATAGAATTTCTGATTGGGCAGGCCCGGCTCGATTGGTTGATCCCCTGGTGTTGACCAACCAAGTGGCTTTTGCTAAATGTGAATCCCAGTTTTTAAAGGCTCCACCACCCAGTGCCTTTAGTGTAGTTTTTAACAAACCATTGTACCTTTCAGTTTTCCCAGAGGCTGGTGCATGATATGGAATATGATATACCCACTCAATACCATGTTCTTTGGCCCAATTGTCTATAATACTGTTTTTGAAATGAGTACCATTGTCTGATTCAATTCTTTCTGGCGTACCCGGCCACCAAAGGACTTGCTTCTCAAGACCCAAGATGGTATTTCGGGCTGTAGCATGAGGTACGGCAGATGTTTCCAACCATCCAGTGGTTGCTTCCACCATTGTAAGTACATAACGCTTACCTTGACGTGTTTGTGGAAGTGTAATATAATCAATCTGCCAAGCTTCTCCATACTTATACTTTAACCATCGCCCCCCATACCATACAGGCTTTAACCGTTTCGCTTGTTTGATTTCGGTGCAAGTTTCACATTCATGAATAACGTGTGAAACAGTGTCCATAGTTAAATCCACCCCTCGATCACGAGCCCATTTTCATGTTGCATCTCTACCTTGATGCCCTGAAGCACCATGGGCCCACCGAGCTAGGAAAAGTTCACCTTTATGTTGCCAGCCCAAGTCCACCTCAGCTACTTTAATCTTAGCAGCTTGATCCGCTTGTTGGTTGTTTCGATGTTCCTCGGTGGCTTGACTTTTAGGCACATGAGCATCTACATGACCAACTTCCCCAGGCAGGCTCTCCAGCCGAGCAGCAATGTCTTCCCACAGCGTGGTTCCCAATGGTTTCACCTCTGCGCTGCCAGTTACTTTTCTTCCATTGCCGTAGCCACCCCCACAAGGCATTTGCTCCCATCCATGAGTCAGTATAGAGACAAAGCATTGGCCACTTCTCTCGTTCAGCAATGTCCAAAGCCAGCTGGATGGCTTTCACTGCTGCAAACTGACTGGATTCACCTTGTCCTTCAGTGGCTTCTGTAACTTGTCGTGTGGGACTCCACACAGCAGCTTTCACCGTCGATGTTTTCCTACAGACGACAGGATCCACCTGTGAACAGTGCACACTGCTTATCAGTCTCTGAAAGCGGATTATATGGTGGTGCTTCTTCAGCACGTTTTACTTCCTCCTCATCTGGAGACATCCCAAAGTCTTTGCTTTCTGGCCAGTCTGTAATCACTTCTAATATCCCTGGACGGTTGGGACTTCCAATCCGAGCTCATTGCGTGATCAGTGCAATCCATTTACTCCATGTAACTTCGGCTGCATGATGTGGAGAGGGAACCGTCCCTTTGAACACCCAGCTCAGCACCAGCAGTCGAGGTACCAGGAGGAGCTGTGCTTCAGTGCCCATCACTTCTGAAGCAGCTCGAACTCCTTCATATGCTGCCAGTATCTCCTTTTCAGTTGCAGTACAGTTGGCCTCAGATCCTTTGTATCCTCGACTCCAAAAACCTAAGGGTCGACCTCGGGTTTCTCCTGGTGCTTTCTGCCAGAGGCTCCAGGTAAGTCCATTATCTCCGGCTGCGGTGTAGAGCACATTTTTAACATCTAGTCCAGTTCGAACTGGTCCAAGGGCCACCGCATGAGTTATCTCACGCTTCATTTGTTCAAAGGCTTGGCGTTGTTCAGGGCCCCACTCAAATTGGTTCTTTTTTACGAGTCACTCGATAGAGAGGCTCACAATGTGGCTGTAGTCAGGAATGTGCATTCTCCAAAAACCTACAACGCCCAAGAAAGTCTGTGTCTCCTTTTTATTAGTAGGTGGAGACATTGCTGCAGTTTTGTTGATCACCTCCATTGGGATCTGACGACGGCCATCTTGCCATTTTATTCCTAAAAACTGGATCTCCCGTGCATGTCCCTTGACCTTGCTTCGTTTTATGGCAAAACCAGCATCCCAAATAATCTGAATTATTCTCTCACCTTTTTTGAAGACTTCTTTCGCTGTGTCGCCCCATACGATGATGTCATCAATATACTGCAAGTGTTCTGGAGCTTCACCTTGCTCCAGCGTGGTCTGGATCAGCCCATGGCAGATGGTAGCACTGTGGTCCCTGGGGTCATTGGTTGGGTCATGGAGTCACTGGTTGGGTGATGGGGTCATTAGTTGAATAATGGGGTCATTGGTTGAATGATGGGGTCATTGGTTGGGTCATGGGGTCACTGATTGGGTGATGGGGTCATTGGTTGAATGATGGGGTCATTGGTTGGGTTGTGGAGTCACTGATTGGGTGATGGGGTCACTGGTTGGGTTCAGGATTGGTTGGTTGGATGATGATGATGGTGGTTGGATGATGATGGTGGTGGTTGGATGATGATGGTGGTGGTTGGATGATGATGGTGGTTGGATGATGATGGTGCTCTATGCCAAGGATGCACGGAGCATCTGGGCCAGTCCCAAGGGGATGCTTTTGGATATTGGGGTGCAGGGCTTTGGTGTGAAGGTTCGGGAGACAGACTTTTGGGTGCAGGGATTTGGGCACCAAGAGTTCTGGGTGCAGCATTTGGGTCTGCAGGGTTCAGGTGTTCAAGACCTGGGGGTGCAGGACTTGTGGGCTGGAGGATTTGAGGGTGCAGGGATTTGGGGTGAGGGATTTCAGGGTGCCAGTTATGGGGGGGAAGGATCTGGGGTACAGGTTTTGGGGGTGCAGGGTTAAGGGGTTTAGGATTTTGGGGTGCACAGTTTAGGGTGCACGTTCTGGGCATGTATGATTTGAGAGTGCAGGGCTTTGGGGTACAGGATTTGGGGTGCAGGGTTTTGGGGTCAGGATCTGGGGGTGCAGGGTGTTGGGGAGAAGGATTTGGGGGTGCAGCATTTTGAAGTGCAGGGTTTGGAGGAGGGAGGTTTTGGGGGTGAAGGATTTGGTGGTGCTGGTTTTGGGGGTGCAGTGTTAAGGGCGTGGAGGATTAGTGGTGCAGGATTTGTGGGGTTCAGGATTTGGGGCTGCAGGGTATGGGAGGGAAGGATCTGGGGCTTCAGGATTTGGGGGTGCACTGTTGGGGGTGCAGGGTTTAGAAGTCAGGTCTAAGAGTGCAGAGTTTGGGGTGCAGGGATTTGGGGGGAAATTTAAGGTTGCAGAGTGTGGGGTGCACAGGACTGGGGCACAGGATTTGGGGGTGCGGGGTTTCAGGGTTCAGGATTTGGAGGTGTGGAGTTTTGGGGTGCAGGGGATGGGGTGAAGGATTTGAGGCTGCAGGGTGGTGGGGGAAGGATTTGGGGGTGAGAGATTTGGGGTGCAGGATTTGGGGGTGCAGAGTTTTGGGAGGCAAGGATCTGGGGCTGCAGGATTTGGGGGTTCAGTGTTTAGGGCAGCACAATCTTGGGGTGCAGGGGTCTGCACTGAAGGGTTTGGTAGAGCAGGATTTGGGGGTGCAGGACTTTCGGGTGAGGTTTGGGGGTGCAGGGTTCATGTGTTCAGGAACTGGGGGTGCAGGATTTGAGGGTGCAGGGCTCTGGGTGCAGAGTTTGGGAGTTCAGGGTTTGGGGTGCAGGGTTTTTGGCAGGAGGATCTGAGGGTGCAGGATCTGGGGGGCAGGATTTGGGGTTCAGCATTTTCAGTGCAGGTTTTGGGGGGACTTGATTTTAGGGTGCTCGCTTTGGGCTGCAGGATCTGGGTGCAGGATTTAGGGTTCGGGGTTCAGGGATGCAGTGAAGTGCGGGATCTGGGGTGCTCGATTTTGGGGTGCAGAGTCTTGCAGGAAGGATCTGGGGGTGCAGGGTTTAGGGTGCAGAATTTGGGGATGTAGGGTTTTAGGGAGAAAGGCTTGGGGGTGCAGGTCTAGGGGGGTAAAATTTGGGGGCAAAGGGTTTGAAGGAGCAGGATTTGGGGTGCAGGATTTGGGGGTGCAGGGTTTGGGCGTGCAGTGCTAAGGTGGTGGAGGGTGCAGGGTTTGTAGTGAAGGTTTTGGGGTGCAGGATCTGGGGGTGCAGGATTTGGGCATGAATACTTTCGGGGTGCAGGATTTGAGGATGCAAAATCTGATGGTGCAAGGTTTGGGTGTTCAAGATGTAGGCGAGCAGGATCTTGGGTTTTGGGGCACAGGGCTGGGTGAGGCCAGATTTGGGGTGCAGGTCTGGGTGAGGGATCTGGGGGTGCAGGGTTTGGTAGTGCGGGAATTGAGGGTGCAGAGTTTGGGCGGCAGGGCTTGGGGGAGCAGGAGTTTGGGGTTCAGAACCTGTGGGTGCAGAGTTTGGGGTGCAGAACCCGTGGGTACCGGGTTTGGGGAGGCAGAATTGGGGGTGCAGGGTTTTGGAGTTCAGGACATGGGGTTGAGGATTTGGGGGTGCAAGGTTTGGAAGTGCATTGATTAGGGGGAAGGATTTAGGGTGGTGGGATTTGGGGGCACGGGGTTTGGGGGTCAGCATTTGGGGGTGCAAAGCTTAGGGGGCAGCGTTTTGAGTGCAAGTTGGGGGAGGACTTGATTTTAGGGTGCAGGGTTTGGGGTGCGAGTTTGGGGATGGCAGCATTTCGGGTATACAGTTTGGGGGTGCAGGGTTTTGGGGAGCAGTATCTGGGGGTACAGGATTATGGGATGTGCAGGGTTTGGGGGCGCAGGGTTCAGGGTTGCAGGGTTTGGTATCACAGGTTTGAGGGGTTCATGGCTTGGGAGGAAGGATTTGGGAGTGCAGAATTTAGGGGTGCACGTTTTAAGGGTGCAGAGCTTAGGGGGAAGAATCGGAGATGTAGGGGTTTTGGAGACATTATCTGGGGGTCAGGATTTGGGGTGCAGGGTTTTGAGGTGCAGGGTTCAGGTGTTCAGGGTTTGAGGAAAGGATCTGGAGGTGCAGGGCTTTGGAGTGGAGGATTTTGGGGTGCAGGGTTAGTTGGGATTTGGGGTTGCAGGGATTTGGGGTGCAGGGTTTGGTGGTGCATTGGTTTTGGGGGTGGAGGACTGGGGGACACAGGGTTTCAGGGTGCAGGATGTGGGGGTGCAGGATTTGGGAGTGCAGAGTTGGGGGGCAGAATTTTTGGTGCAGGGCTTTGGGGTACAGGACTTGGGGGTGCAGGGGTTTGGGTGGGGAATTTGGGGTGCAGGGTGTTGAGGAAGGATCTGGGGGTGCATTGTTTGGGGGGCTGGATGAGGAGGTGCACGATTTAGGGCTGCAGAGCCTGGGGGGCAGGGGTTTGTTGGCAGAATGTGGGGCTGCGGGGTTCTGGGGTGCAGAGTTTGGGAGATCAGGGGTTTGGGGTGCAGGGGTTTGGGGGGAAATTTAACGTTGCGCAGTGTGGGTTGCATTGGTTTTGGGGTGAAGGATTTGGGGGTGCGGGGTTTGGGGGTCAGGATCTGGGGGTGAAAGGCAGTGGGGAAGGATCTGGGGGTGAGATATTTGGGGTGCAGGGTTTGGGATGCCAGGTTTGGGGTGAAGGGTTTGGGGGCAAGGATCTGGGGTGCAGGATTAGGGCAATCAGGGCTGGGGGGATAAGTTTGTGTGGGGCAGAATTTCGGGGTGCAGGGTCTGGGTGGGCAGGATTTCGGGGCATCCGGGCTTGGGAGTGCAGGATTTTGGAGTACAGGGTTTGGGGGTGCAGGCTTGGGGAGGCAGAATTTGGGGGTGCAGGTTTGGAAGGGTCAGGACCTCGGGGGGCACAGTTTGGACAGCACAATGTGGGGTGCAGGATTTGGGAGAGAAGGATCTGGGGGGGCAGGGTTTGGGCTGAAGGGTTTGGTAGGGCAGGGGTTGGGGGAGCAGGATTTGCGGGTTCAGAACCTGAGGGTGCAGGGTATTGGGGAGCAGGATCTAGAAGGGCAGGGTTTGGGGGTGCAGGATTTTGGGGAGCAGAGTTTGGGGGTTCATGACGTGGGGATGGAGGAATTCGGGGTGCAGGGTTTGTGGGTGCAGGGTTCACATGTTTAGGACTTGGGGGTGAAGAATTTAGGTGTGCAGGGGTCTGGGGTGCTGGGTTTTGGGGTGCAGGATCAGGGGGTGCAAGGTTTGGAAGTGCAGGGTTTTGGGGCGCAGGGTTTGGGAAATCAAGGTTTGGGGTTCCAGGATTTGGGGGTGCAGTGTTAGGGGGTGAATGCTTTCGAGGGGCAGGGTTTGGGGGTGTATGATCTGGGGGTGAAGGGTTTCAGGGTGCAGGGTCAGGGGGAAGGATTTGGGGGGCAGGGTTAGGTGGGATGTGGGGCTGCAGGGTTTAAGTGTGCAGGATTTTGGGATGTAGGGGTTTGTAGTGCAAGGTTCGGTAGGGCAGGATTTGGGGGTGCAGGGCTTTGGGGTGAGGGATTTCAGGGTGCCGGGTTTGGGAGGGAAGGATCTGGGGGTACAGGTTTTGGGGCTTCGGGCTTTTAGGGTGCAACTTGTGGAGTACGGGGTTTCAGGGTGCAAGGTTCAGTGGTGCAGGGGTTTGGGGGTGAAGGGTTTGGGGAGACAGAATTGGGGGTGCAGGGTTTGGGATTGCAGGGTGTTGGGGGAAGGATCTGGGGGTACAAGGTTTGGGGTAGCAGGGTTTTGGGGAGCAGGGTTTCGGGGTCAGGCTTTAGGGGGACAGGGTTTGGGGGGCAGGGCTGGGAGGGATGATTTGGGGGTGCAGGGTTTAGGGCAGCAGGATCTTGGGGTGAAGGGGTTTGGGGTGAAGGGTTGGGTAGGACAGGATTTGGGGTGCAGGTTTTTAGGGTGCAACTTGTGGGGGCAGGATTTGGGGTACAGGGGTTTGGGAGTGCAGGTCTTGGGAAGGCAGAATTGGGGTGTAGATTTTGGGTGTTCAAGACCTTGGGGTGCAGGGTTAAGGGGTGCAGGGTTCTGGGGTGCAGTGTTCTGGGGGTGCAGGGTATTGGGGTGCAGGACTTGGGGTTGCAGGAGGCAGGATCTGGGGCGCAGCTTTTGAAGTTGCAGGTTTTGGGGGTGCAAGATCTGGAGAGTCAGGATTTGGGGTGCACTGTTTGGGGGAGCATGGTTTAGGGTGCACAGGTTTTGGGAGTGCGTGATTTGAGAGTGCAGGGCTTTGGGGTGCAGGATCTGGGGGTGCAGGGTGTTGGGGAGAAGGATTTGGGGGTGCAGCATTTTGAAGTGCAGGGTTTGGAGGAGGGAGGTTTTGGGGGTGCAAGATTTGGTGGTTCAGGTTTTGGGGGTGCAGTGTTAAGGGGGTGGAGGATTAGGGGTGCAGGGTTTGGGGGTTCAGGATTTGGGGCTGCAGGGTATGGGAGGGAAGGATCTGGGGCTTCAGGATTTGGGGTTGCACTGTTTGGGGTGCAGGGTTTAGAAGTCAGGTCTCAGAGTGCAGGGTTTGGGGTGCAGGGGCTTGGGGGGAAATTTAAAGTTGCAGAGTGTGGGGTGCACAGGACTGGGGCACAGGATTTGGGGGTGCGGGGGTTCAGGGTTCAGGATTTGGAGGTGTGGAGTTTTGGGGTGCAGGGTATGGGGGTGTAGGGCTGGGGCTGCAGGCTTTGGGGGGAAGAATATTGGGGTGCATGGTTTAGGGGCACAGGGGCTTGGGGGGAACGATTTGGGGCTGCAGGGTTTGAAGTGCAGGGTTTAAGGGGGCAGGGTTTGAAGTGCAAGGTTCGGTGGTTCGGGATTCTGGGGTGCTGGGATTTGAGGTGAAGGATCTGGGGGTGCAGGATTTAGAGGTGCAGGATCTGAGGATGCAGGATCTGGGGAGCAGGACCTTGGGGAGCAGCACCTTGGGGTGAGGGTTCGGGGTGCAGGGTTTGAGGGTGCAGGGTTTCGGGGTGCAGGGTTCGGGGTGCAGGGTTTGAGGGTGCAGGGTTTCGGGGTGCAGGGTTCCCGTGTTCAGGGAGTGTGGCTGCCAGGTTTGGGGGCACAATTTGCAGGTGCAGGGTTTGAAGGTTCAGGACTTGAGGCTGCAGGATGTGGGGGTTCAAGGTTTGGGGTGCAGGGTTTGGGGGTGGATGATTAGGAGGTGCAGACTTTGGAATTCAGGATCTTGGGGTGCAGGGGTCTGCACTGAAGGGTTTGGTAGAGTAGGATATGGGGGTGCAGGACTTTAGGGTGGGGTTTGGGGGTGCAGGGTTCGTGTGTTCAGGAACTGGGGGTGCAGGGTTTGAGGGCTTTGGGTGCCGAGTTTGGGAGTTCAGGGTTTGGGGTGCAGGATTTTTGGCAGGAGGATCTGAGGGTGCAGGATCTGGGGGGGAGGATTTGGGGTTTCAGGGTTCAGGGATGCATTGGTTTGAAGTGCGGGATCTGGGGTGCCCTATTTTGGGGTGCAGAGTCTTGCAGGAAGGATCTGGGGGTGCAAGAATTGGGTGAGCAGGATATGGGGGTGTAGGGTTTTAGGGTGAAGGGCTTGGGGGTGAAGGTCTTAGGGGACAAAATGGGAGGGCAAAGGGTTTGGAGGAGCAGGATTTGGGGGTGCAGGATTTGGGGGTGCAGGATTTGAGTATGGCGTGTGGGGAGGCAGGATTGGGGGGGCTGCATTTGGGGTGCAGGATTTGAGGGTTCAGTGCTTACAGTATCTGGATCTGGGGGTGCAGTTTTTGGAGGTGCAGTTTGGGTGAGAAGGATCTGGGGATGCAGGATTTGGGGGTGCAGGGTTTGGGGGTGCAGGGTGTTGAGGTGTAGGGTTTGGGGGGCAGGATCTGGGGGTGTGGGATTTAGGGGTGTAGGGTTGGGGGTGAAGGGTTTGGGGGACAGAATTTTGAGGTGAAGGGTTTGTCAGTACAGGGTCTTGGGGTGAGGGGGTTTGGGGTGAAGGGTTGGGTAGGGCAGGATTTGGGGGTGCAGGACTATGGGCTGAGGGTTTGGGGTTGCAGGGTTCACATGTTCAGGAACCAGGGTTGCAGGGTTTTGGGGTGCAGGGTTGGGGGAATATTTGAGGTACAGGATTTGGGGTGTAGGGTTTGGAGGTGGAAGAATTTGGAGGTTCGTGGTTGGGGCACGCAGAGTTAGGGGCTGCAGGATCTGGGGTGCAGGGTTTGGGGGGCACTGTTTTGGGGGGAAGGATTTGTCGGATACAGGGTTTAAGGCTTTAGGATTTGGAGATGTAAAATTTTGGGGTGCAGGAGGTGCAGGGTCTGGGGTTGCAGGATTTGGGGTGCAGTGTGTGGGGGTGCAAGATCTTGGGGTGTACGAGCTTTGGGTGTGGGATTTGAAGGAAAATTATTTGGGGGTGCAGGGACTGGGGGTGTAGGGTTTTGGGGTTGCTGTGTTTGGAGATTTGTGACTTGGGTGTCAAGGATTTGGGGTGCAGGGTTTGAAGTGCAGGGCTAAAGGGGGCAGGATTTGGAGGTGCAAGATTTGGTGGTCTGGGGTACTGGGGTGCAGGGTTTTGGGGCGCGGGATTTCGGGGTGCAGGTTTCACGTCTTTAGGAACTGGGCGGGGAGGGTTTCTTGGTGCGGACTTTTGAGTGCAAGTTTGAGGGGCCTTGATTTTGGGGTGCATGGTTTGGGGGGCAGGATTCCGGGTGTAAGGTTTTGAGGTGCAGGACTTGGGGGTGCAGGTTTCACACGTTAAGGAACTGGGGCTGCAGAGGTTGGGGGTGCAGCGTTGTGGGCTGCAGGGTTGAAGGGTGCAGGATTTAGGGGTACAGGTTTTGGGGGTGCAGGAGCTGGGGGTGCAGACTGTAGGGATCAGAATTTGGGGGTGCAGGGTTCTGGGGTGCAGGATCTGGGTGAGCAGGCTGTTGGGGTACAGAACCTTGTAGTTCAGTGTTTAGAGGCAGGATTTGGGGGTGCAGGGTTTGGGGTGAGGGGTTCAGGTGTTCAGCACCTGGGGGTGCAGGACCTGAGGGTTGGAGGATTTGGGGGTGCAGGAATTTGGGGGTGCAGGTATATGGGTGCAACTTGTGGGGTGCAAGGTTTTGGGTACAGGGTTTTGGGGTGCAGAGTTTTGGGGGGGAGGATTGGGGGAGCAGGGTTTTGGGGTGCAAGGTTCAGTGGTGCAGGGTTCTGGGGGTGCAGGGTTTAGCGCCAGAATTGGGGGTGCAGGGTTTGGGATTGCAGGGTGTTGGGGGAAGGATCTGGGGGTACAAGATTGGGGGTAGCAGGGTTTTGGGGAGCAGGGTTTCGGGGTCAGGCTTTAGGGGGACAGGGTTTGGGGGGCAGGGTTGGGAGGGATGATTTGGGGGTGCAGGGTTTAGGGCAGCAGGATTTTGGGGTGAAGGGGTTTGGGCTGAAGGGTGGGTAGGACAGGATTTGGGGGTGCAGGATTTTAGGATGCAACTTGTGGGGGCAGGATTTGGGGTACAGGAGGTTGGGGGTGCAGGGTTTGGGGTGTAGGATTTAGTGGAGCAGGGACTGGGGGTGAAGGTCTTGTGGAGGCAGAATTGGGGGTGCAGATTTTGGGTGTTCAGGACCTGGGGGTGCAGGATTTGGGGATGTAGGTTTTGGGGGGTAGATTTTGGGGTGCTGGGTTCGGGACATGGGTCTGGAGGATTTGGGGGTGCAGGGTTAAGGGGTTTAGGATTTTGGGGTGCACAGTTTAGGGTGCACGTTCTGGGCCTGTATGATTTGAGAGTGCAGGGCTTTGGGGTACAGGATTTGGGGTGCAGGGTTTTGGGGTCAGGATCTGGGGGTGCAGGGTGTTGGGGAGAAGGATTTGGGGGTGCAGCATTTTGAAGTGCAGGGTTTGGAGGAGGGAGGTTTTGGGGGTGAAAGATTTGGTGGTTCAGGTTTTGGGGGTGCAGTGTTAAGGGGGTGGAAGTTTAGGGGTGCAGGGTTTGGGGGTTCAGGATTTGGGGGTGCAGGGTATCGGAGGGAAGGATCTGGGGCTTCAGGATTTGGGGGTGTACCGTTTGGGGGTGCAGGGTTTAGAAGTCAGGTCTAAGAGTGCAGGGTTTGGGGTGCAGAGTGTGGGGTGCATAGGACTGGAGCACAGGATTTGGAGGTGTGGAGTTTTGGGGTGCAGGGGTTGGGGGTGAAGGATTTGAGTCTGCAGGGTGGTGGGGGAAGGATTTGGGGGTGAGAAATTTGGGGTGCAGGATTTGGGGGTGCAGTGTTTAGGGCAGCACAACCTCGGGGTGCAGGGGTTTGCAGTGAAAGGTTTGGTAGGCAGGATTTGGGGTGCAGGATTCTGGGGTGCTGGGTTTGGGGTACAGGATTTGGTGTTGCAGGGATGGGGTTGAAGGGCTTGGGTTTCCAGGCCTTTGAGGTGCAGGATTTGGAGGTGCAAGGTTTGGGAGGGAATTCTTTGGGGTGCAGGGTTTGGGGTTCCAGGAGGTGGGGGAAGGACCTTGGGGTGTAGGGTTTGGGGGGGCAGGGTTTTGGGGGAAGGATTTGGGGGTGCAGGGTTTTGAAGTGCAGCGTTTCAGGGGAGCATGATTTTGGGGGTGCACATGTGGGGTCCAGGTTTGGGGGGTGCAGAGTTTGTGAATGGAGGATTTTGGGGTGCAGGGTTTGGGACTGCCTAATTTGGGGGTGCAGTGTTTGGGTGTTCAGGACCTGGGGGTGCTGCGTTTGGGAATGCAGGCTTTGGGGGTGCAGGGCTCAGGATTTGGGAGGGCAGGATTAGGGGGTGTGAGATTTCAGGGTTTAGGGGTGCAAAGTTTGGTAGGGCTGAATTTAGGGGTGCAGGATTTGGGGTGTAGGGTTTGGTGCTGTGAGATTTGGGGGTGCAGGGTTTGGGGGTGCAAGATTTGAGGGTGCAAGGTTTGGGTGTTCAAGATTTAGGGGAGCAGGATCTTGGGATGCAGGGTTTGGGGGTGCAGGGCTTTTGGGTGAGGGATTTAGGGTTCAGGCTTAGGGGTGCAGGGTTTGGGGGTGCAGGGTGTTGGGGAAGGATTTGGGGGTACAGGGTTTGGAGGTGCAGTGGTTCAGGGATCAGGGTTTGGGGGGCAGAATTTGGGGTGCAGGGTTTGGGATGGCAGGATTAGGGGGAGCAAGACTGTGGGGTGCAGGGGTTTGGGGTGAAGGGTTTGGTAGGGCACGATTTGGGGTGCAGGCTTTAGGAAGGATGGAAGGAAAGAAGGATCTGGAGGTGCAGGATTTGGTGTGCAGGGTTTAGGGGTGCAGGATTTAAGGGTGCGGGGGTTTGGGTGAAGGGCTTGGTAGGGCAGGAATTTGGGGTGCAGGGTTTGGGGGTGCAGGGTTGTGAAGTGCAGAGATTTGCAGGTGCAAGATCTGGGATTGTAGGGTTTGGGGGTGTAGGATCCGGGGAGCAGGGTTTGGGGTGCAGAACCTTGTTGTTCAGGGTTTAGAGGCAGGATTTGGGGGTGCAGGGCTTTGGGGTGAGGAGTTGCGGGTGCAGGGTTCAGGACTTGGGGGTTGCAGGATTTGGGGGTGCAGGGTTGGGTAAGGAAGGATCTGAGGGCGCAGGGTTTGAAGTTTCAGGACTTGGGGTGCAGGATTTGGGGGTACAGGATTAATGGGTGTAGGGTGTTTGGGGAAAGGATTTGGGGGTGCAGGGTTTTGAAGTGCAGGGTTTAAAGGGGCAGGATATGGGGTGAACGATTTGGGGGTGCACATTTTTGGGGTGTGCAAGATTTGAGAGTGCAGGGATTTGGGGTGAGCGATTTCAGGGTGCCAGGTTTGGGGGGGAAGGATCTGCGGGTGCAGGGTTTGTCAGTGCATTGATTGGGGGTCAGAATTTGGGGGTGCAGGGTTTGTGGGGTAGGATTTTGGGTGCAGGGTTTGGGGAGCAGGATCTGGGGGTGATGGAATTGGTTGAAAGGTTTCGTGGTGCCGGCTTTGGGGGAGCAGAGTTCAGGGGTGCAAGGTTTTGGGGGACAGGTTTGGACATAAAAGATTCGGGGGCGAATGGTTTGGGGGAACGATTTGGGGGTGCAGGATTTGGGGGTGCAGGATTTGGTATTACAGGTTTTGGGGAATCATGGCTTGGGAGGAAGGATTTAGGGGTGCAGGGTTTCAAGATGCAGGATTTGGGGTGCAGTATTTGGGGTTGCAGGTTTGGGGGTGCAAGTTGTGGGGCGGCAGGATATCGGGTATAGGGTTCTGGGCTGCAGGGTTTGGGGGTGCAGGATTTCAACGTGCAGGGTTCTGGGGTGCAGTATCTGGGGGTCCAGGGTTTGGCAGTGCATTGGCTTTGGGGGTTCAAGGATTTGGGGGTGCAGGGTTTAGGAATGCAGGATTTGGGGGTGCAGGATTTGGGGGTGCAGAGTTAGGGGGCAGGATTTTCAGTGCAGGGCTTCAGGGCACAGAACTTGGTGGTGCAGGATCTGGGGGTGCAGGTTTGCGGTGGGGAATTTGGGGGTGCAGGGTGATGAGGAAGGATCTGGGGGTGCAATATTTGGGCTTTAAGGGCTTAGGGGGGCAGGATCTGGCAGTGCAGAGTTTGGGGACAGGATCTGGGGGTGCAGCGATTGGGGTTACAGGTTTTGGGGGTGCAGGGTTAAGGGAATTGTTTGAGGTGCAGGGTTATGAGAGTGCAGGATTTCTGGGTGCAGAGTTTGGGGTGCTGGGTATGGGGCAGCAGGATCTGGGGGTGCAGGTTTTGGGGGTGCATTCATTTGGGGGGAGGATCTGGGGGTGCAGGGTTTAAGGGTTCAGGATTTGGAGGTGTAGGGTTTTGGGGTACAGGGTTCTGGGTGGAGGTTTTGGGGTGAAAGATTTGGGGGTGCAGTGTTAAGGGGTGGAGGCTTAGAGGTGCAAGATTTGGGGGTGCAGAGTTTTCGTGTGTCTGATTTGGGGGTGCAGGGTCTGGGGGTGCAAGATCCTGGAATTCAGGATCTGGGGGTTCAGGATTTGGGGGTGCAGGGTATGGGAGGGAAGGATCTGGGGCTTCAGGATTTGGGGGTGCACTGTTTGGGGGTGCAGGGTTTAGAAGTCAGGTCTAAGAGTGCAGCGTTTGGGGTGCAGGGGCTTGGGGGGAAATTTAAGGTTGCAGAGTGTGGGGTGCACAGGACTGGGGCACAGGATTTGGGGGTGCGAGGTTTCAGGGTTCAGGATTTGGAGGTGTGGAGTTTTGGGGTGCAGGGGATGGGGGTGAAGGATTTGAGGCTGCAGGGTGGTGGGGGGAGGATTTGGGGGTGAGAGATTTGGGGTGCAGGATGTGGGGGTGCAGAGTTTTGGGAGGCAGGGATCTGGGGCTGCAGGATTTGGGGGTTCAGTGTTTAGGGCAGCACAACCTCGGGGTGCAGGGGTTTGCAGTGAAAGGTTTGGTAGGCAGGATTTGGGGTGCAGGATTCTGGGGTGCTGGGTTTGGGGCACAGGATTTGGTGTTGCAGGGATGGGGTTGAAGGGCTTGGGTTTCCAGGCCTTTGAGGTGCAGGATTTGGAGGTGCAAGGTTTGGGAGGGAATTCTTTGGGGTGCAGGGTTTGGGGTTCCAGGAGGTGGGGGAAGGACCTTGGGGTGTAGGGTTTGGGGGGCAGGGTTTTGGGGGAAGGATTTAGGGGTGCAGGGTTTTGAAGTGCAGCGTTTCAGGGGGGCATGGTTTTGGGGGTGCACATGTGGGGTCCAGGTTTGGGGGGTGCAGAGTTTGTGAATGGAGGATTTTGGGGTGCTGGGTTTGGGACTGCCTAATTTGGGGGTGCAGTGTTTGGGTGTTCAGGACCTGGGGGTGCTGCGTTTGGGAATGCAGGCTTTGGGGGTGCAGGGCTCAGGATTTGGGAGGGCAGGATTAGGGGGTGTGAGATTTCAGGGTTTAGGGGTGCAAAGCTTGGTAGGGCTGAATTATAGGGGTGCAGGATTTGGGGGGCAGGGTTTGGTGCTGCAGGATTTGGGGGTGCAGGGTTTGGGGGCTTAAGGTTAGGGTGTTCAAGATTTAGGGGAGCAGGATCTTGGGGTGCAGGGTTTGGGGGTGCAGGGCTTTTGGGTGAGGGATTTAGGGTTCAGGCTTAGGGGTGCAGGGTTTGGGGGTGCAGGGTGTTGGGGAAGGATTTGGGGGTACAGGGTTTGGAGGTGCAGTGTTTCAGGGATCGGGGTTTGGGGGGCAGAATTTGGGGTGCAGGGTTTGGGATGGCAGGATTAGGGGGAGCAAGACTGTGGGGTGCAGGGGTTTGGGGTGAAGGGTTTGGTAGGGCACGATTTGGGGTGCAGGCTTTAGGAAGGAAGGAAGGAAAGAAGGATCTGGAGGTGCAGGATTTGGTGTGCAGGGTTTAGGGGTGCAGGATTTAAGGGTGCGGGGGTTTGGGTGAAGGGCTTGGTAGGGCAGGAATTTGGGGTGCAGGGTTTGGGGGTGCAGGGTGTTTTGGGAACGATCTGGGGGTACAGGGTTTGGGGTGCTGGGTTTGGGGGTTAAAGGATTTGCGGGGGCAGGGTTCAGGTGTTCAGGACCTGGGCGTGCAGGCTTTGCGGGTTCAAGGTTCCAGGTGCATTGTTTGGGGGGAGAGGACTTGGGGGTGCAGAGTTTTGGGGTGCAGGGCTTGTGAGAGAGGAATCGGGGGTGCAGGATTTGGGGGTTCAGGGTTTAGGGTAGCAGGATCTTGGGGTGCAGGATATGGGGGTGCAGTGTTTTGGGGGTCAGGATCTGGGGGTGCATGATTTGGGGGCTCAGGGTTTGGGGATGAAGGGTCTTGGGGTGCTGGGCTTTGGGCTGCAGTGTTGGGGGGCAGGTTTTGGGGTGCAGGGTTTGGGGGCAGGTTTTGCGTGTTCAGGAACTGGGGATGCAGGATTTTGCGTTGAAGGGCTCTGGGGTGCCGGGGTTGGCCTGCAGGGATTGGGGTGCAGTATTTTGGGGTGCAGGGGTTTGGGGTTCAGGACCTGGGGGTGCAGGGTCTTAGGGAACCGGATTTCAGGGGTGCAGGATTTAAGGGGTGCAGGGGCTTTGGGAGAGGGATTTGGGCTTCAGGGTCTGAGGGGTGCAGGGTTTGGTGGGGAAGGGTTTGGGGTGCCTGGTTTAGGGTTGCAGGATCTGGGGTGCAGGGTTTGGAGGTGCCGGGGTTTTGGGGGGCAGGATATAGGGGTGCAGGATTTGAGGGTGCAGGGTTGTGGAGTGCAGAGATTTGCAGGTGCAAGATCTGGGATTGTAGGGTTTTGGGGTGCAGGTTTTGGGGAGGAAGGATTTGGGGTGCAGGGTTTAAAGGTTCACGATCTGGAGGTGCAGCGTTTTGGGGTGCAGGGTTATGGGGCTACAGGTTTTGGGAGGGAAGGGTCTGGGGGTGCAGGGTGCAGGGATCACAGTATGGGGGTGCAGGATTCTGGGGTGCAGGATCTGGGGAGCAGGATATGGGGGATATCACCCCAAACCTGCCCCGCAGACACGGCACCCAAAATCCTGCACCCCAAAATACTCTTCTCAAACCCGCACCCCAGATCCTGACCCCAAGCCCTGCACCAAAACCCTGCCCCTCAATCCTTCACCCCAAATCCTCCACCCCCGATCCTGTCTTCCCAAATCCTGCACCCCCAAATTCGGCCCTACCAAACTCTGCACCCCTAAACCCTACAACTGAAACCTTGCACCCCCTAATCCTGCCCTCCCTACCTTCCTGAACCCCGAAACGTGCACCCCAAACCCTGCATTCCCAAATCCTTCCGTCCTATACCCTACACCCCTAAACCTGCCCCCAAACCCTGCACCCCAAAGAATTCCCTCCCAAACCTTGCACCTCCAAATCCTGCACCTCAAAGGCCTGGAAACCCAAGCCCTTCAACCCCATCCCTGCAACAGCAAATCCTGTACCCCAAACCCAGCACCCCAGAATCCTGCACCCCAAATCCTGCCTACCAAACCTTTCACTGCAAACCCCTGCACCCCAAGATTGTGCTGCCCTAAACACTGAACCCCCAAATCCTGCAGCCCCAGATCCTGACCCCAAGCCCTGTACCAAAACCCTGCCCCTCAATCCTGCACCCCCAAATCCTCCACCCCCGATCCTGTCTTCCCAAACCCTGCACCCCAAATCCTGCCCCCCCAGCTTGCACTCTGCACCCCCAAACCGTGCACTCCCAATCCCTGAACGCCCAAGTCCTGCACCCCCACGTCCTTAGCGCCCAAAATGTGCACCCCAGATCCTCCCCACCCAGTCCTGCACCCCTAATATTCCACCCTCTAATAATGCACCCCTAAGCCTCGCACCCTGAAAGCTGCACCCCCAGGTCCTGAGTCCCCAAACCCTGCACCCCCAAATCCCGCGCCTTTAAATCCTGTCCTCCTAAAACCCAGGACCCCCATAATTTGCCTCCCCAAACCCTGCTCCCCAAAACCCTGCACCCCCAAACCCAGCACCCCCAGGTCCTGAACACCCAAACCCTGCACCCCAAAACCCTGCACCCCCAAAGGCAGCACCCCCAGGTCCTGAACACGCAAACTCTGCACCCCAAACCCTGCCATCCCAAACCCTGCACCCATAATTCTGCCTCCCAGACCCTGATCCCTGAAACACTCCACCTCCAAACCCTGCACCCCCAAATCGTTCCCCAACACCCTGTACCCCCTAACCCTGAACCCCAAATACCAAAACCCTGCACCCCAAAATCCTGCAAGGTTTGGTAACCTTGCACCCTCAAATATTGCACTCCCCAAACCTGCATCCCGAAAGCATTCCTGCCCAAATTCTGTACCCTAAGATCCTGCACCCTAAAACCCTGCACCCCCAAAATCCTTCTCCCCAACCCTGCACCCCCAAAAACTCCGCCCCCACAACCTGAACCCCCAAACCCTGTACTAAAACCTGCAACCACAGACCTGGCACGCCCAAACTCTGCACCCCAAATCCTCCCTCCCCAAAACCTGCACCCCAAAACCGTACAAGCCCAGATCTTGCACCCCTAAATCTCTGCACTCCACAACCCTGCACCCTCAAATCCTGCACCCCTATATCCTGCCCCCAAACCCCTGCACGTCCAAACCCTTGACCCCCAAATCCTGCAACCCTAAGCCAGGCACCCCCAAACCCTTCCCCACCAAACCCTGCACCCCCAATTCCTCCATCCCCACGTCATGAACCCCCAAACCCTGCTCCCCAAAACTCTGCACCCCCAAACCCTGAATTCCCAGGCCCTGCACCCCAAACTTAGCTGTCAAAACTGTGCACCCAAAATTCTGCCCCCACCGAACCCTAACCCTGGCTCCCCAAACACTGCCCCCCAAACCCTGCTTCCCGTTATCCTCCAACCCCACAGCCCAAATCCCCAGAACCAGCAACCCCAAAACCCTGTACCCCCATCCCTGCACCCCAAATCATTTTCCTTCAAATCCTACCTGCAAAACTTGTACACCCCAAGATCCTGCACCCCCAAACCCTGTGCCCCAAACACTGCACCCCCAAACCCTGCCCTTCTAGATCCTGCACCCCAATACCCTGCCCCCCCAGGTTCTGAACCCCCAAAACCTGCTCCCCAAACCCTACCCCCCTAAACTGTCCACCCCCAAACTCTGCCCTACCGAGCCCTCCACCCCAAACCCCTGCACCCCAAGATCCTGCTGCCCTAAACCCTGCACCCCCTTATCATCCTTCCCTAAACCCTGCACCCCAAACCCTGCACCCCAAACCACTGCACCCCAAACCTGACACCCCAGAACGCTGCAACGCCACATCCTGCCCCCTTAAACTGCACACCCCCGAATTCTGCACCCTAAAGTCCTGCACCCCAAAGCATGCCCTACCAAAACTTTGTACCCCAAACCCTGCAGCCCCAAACCCTGCACCTCCAACCCTGCACCCCCAAACCCTGCACCCCAAATCCTGCACTCCAAAATCATACACCCTGAAACACTGAAACCCCAAATCCTACCCCTCAAACACTGCACCCCAAATCCTTCCTCCAGAACACTGCAGCCCTAAACCCTGCACCCTAAATCCCTGCAGCCCCAAATCCCGTCTAACCTTGGACCCCCAAAACCTGCACCCCTAGATCCATCCCCCCAAGTGAATGCACCCCCAGAACCTGAACCCCCAGATGCTGCTGCCCCATACCCAGCACCCCAAACTCTGCACCTGGAAATCCTGTACTCTCATAACCCTGCACCTCAAATAATTCCCTCCACCCTGCACCCCCAAAACCTGTAACCCCAGACGCTGCACCCCCAGGTCCTGTCCCCAAACTCTGCACTGCCAGATCCTGCCCCCCGTAACCCTTAAAGCCCAAATATTGCACCCCCAGATCCTTCCTCAACACCCTGTACCCCCAAATTCCCCACCCAAAACCTGCAGCCCCAAACCCTGCACCCCCAAATCCTGACCCCCCAGATAATGCCCCCAAAACCCTGAATCCCCAATCCTGCACCCCAAAACCCTGAACCCCAAAATACTGCACCCCTAAATTCTGCACCCCAAACCCTGCAGACCAACCCCGGCACCCCGACGCCCTGCACCCCCAGTTCCTGTCAATGGAAACCCCAAACCCTGCAGCCCAAATCACTTTCCTTCAAATCCCACACCCAAAACTCATACACCCCAAGATGCTGCACCCCAAAACCCTGCCCCCTAAACTTTGTACCCCACACCCTGCCCCCAAACCCTACACCCCAAAACCTGCAGTCCCAAACCCTGCACCCGAAAACTCTACACCCCCAAATCCTTCACCCCAAAATCCTGCCCTACCAAGCCCTGCACCCTCAGATTCTGCACCCCAAAACCTTCACCCCAAAACCTTCACTGCAAACCTTTCACCCCAAACCCTTCACCTGCAGCTCTGTCCCCCAAACCCTTCAACCCCCAACCCTACACCCCCAAATCCTCCACCCCAAAACCCTGTACCCCAAAACCCTTTACCCTAAAAGCTGCACCAGCAGATCCTTCCCCCAACTCCCTGCACCCCCAATTCCTGCCCCACCAGACCCTGCACCCCCAACCCTGCTCCTCTGTTCCTGCTCTCCACAAACCTGCACCCCAAATCCTGCAACCCCAAACGCTGCACCCCCAAATCCCACCTTCCACAACCGTGCACCCAAAAACCCTGCACCCTGCAAACCCTGCACCCCAGTACTCCAGCGCACCAAATCTTGCACCTGCAAATCCTGTCCCCTTCAAACCCCTGTACCCCCAAATCCTGCACCCAAACCCTGTACCCCCAAATCCTTGACACCCACAACCCGAATCTCCAAAAGCTGCAACCCCAAACCCTGCCCCCCCAAACCCTGCCCCCCTGAACCCTGCACCCCAGATCCTGCACCACTGAACTCTCATCCCCAAATCCCTTAACTCTCAAAAGCTGCACCCCCAGACCCTGTAGCACCAAATCAGGCCCCCCAAAACCCTGCAGCCCCACACGCCTTGCACCCCCAAATCCTGCACTACCTGATCCTCCACCCCCATAGCACTGCACCCCAAAATCCTGCCCTACCAACCCTTCACCCCAAACCCTTCACGTCGAAATTCTATTCCCCAAACCCTTCACCCTCCAACCCTACACCCTAAATCCCGCACCCCCAATTCTGCACCAGAAAATCCTGAACCCCCAGATCTTGAACCAACAGATCCTTCCCCCAAATCCTGCACCCCCAAACCTTCACCCCCAAATCCTCCACCCCGCAACCCTGCACCGCAAACCCCTTTACCCTAAAGCCTGCACCAGCAAATCCTTCCCCCAACACCCTGCACCCCCAATTCCTGCCCACCAAACCCTGCACCCCCTAACCCTGAACCCCAAATCCCTCACCCAAAACCCATGCACCCCTCAAATCTTGCACCCCCTAACCCTGAACCCCAAATCCCTCACCCGAACACCCTGCACCCCCAAAGCCTGCACCCCCTAACTCTGAACCTCCAATCCCTCACTCAAAATCCCTGCACCCCACAACACCCTGCACCCATAAATCCTGTACCCCCAGATCTTGCACCCAACACCCTGCCCCCCAGAACCCTGAACCTCCAAACTCAGCCCTACCAAACCTTCACCCTAAAATCCTGCACACTAAAATCCTTCTCCCCAACCCCCAACCCTGCACACCCAAATCCTGCACCCCAAAACCCAGCACCACAGAACCCTTTGCCCCAAAGGCCTGCACCCCAAAATTCCTGCCACCCTAGACCCTGAACCCCCAAACCCTGCACTCTAAATCCTGCTCTCTAAACCCTTCGCCCCAAAACCCTGCGCCCTCAAATCCTGCCTCCCAAAAATGTACATCCCGAACCCTGAACCCCAAACCCTGCACCCCAAGATCCTGCCCTACCAAACCCTGCACCCAAAGTCCCTGCTACCCTAAACCCTGCACCCCCAAATCCTTGCCCCCCAATCCTGCTGCCCAAAAGTCGGCTCCTCTAAATCCTGCACCCCAATATCCTGCCCCTCCAAAACCCTACACCCCCTAAACCCTGCACCCCAAATCTGCACCCCCAAACCCTGCACTCCCCAATCCTTCATCCCCAAGGCCGTCACCCCTCAAATGCTGCACCCCTGAAATCCTGTTCCCTGAGACCCTGCACCCCCAGGTCCTGAAACCCAAACCCCTGCACCCCAAAATACTGCACCCCAACCCCTGCAGGCCAACCCCGGCACCCCAGAGCCCTTCAACGCAAAATCCCGCACCCCCAGTTCCTGAACACGCAAAACCTGCCCCCCAAACCCTGCACCCCAAAACCTTGCACCACAAATCATTTTCCTTCAAATCCCACACCCAAAACTCGTACACCCCAAGATCCTGCACCCCAAAACCCTGCCCCCTAAACTTTGTACCCCCAAACCCTGCCCCCCAAACCCTGCACCCCAAAATCTACAGTCCCAAACCATGCACCCCAAAATACTGCACTCCAAAATCCTGCACGCCCAGATTTTACACTCCCAAACCCTTCACCCCCAAAACATTCACCTCCTAACACTGAGCCCCCAAATCCTGCACCCCCAAATCCTGCCTCATCAAGCCCTGTACCCTGAAGCCGTGCATCCCAAAAGCCTGCACTGTAAATCCTGCCCCCCAAACCTGCACCCCAAAATTGTCCCCCATACAACCTTAACCCCCCCAATCCTGAATCCCCCTAATCCTGCACCCCAGATCCTTGCCCCCAAGCCCTTCACCCCCAAACCTGGCATCCCAAACCCTGCCCCCCAAATATCTCGCCCCCAGATCCTTCCCCCAAACCATTTCCCCCGAATCTTGTAGGTCCAAACCCATCCCCCAAACCCCTGAACTCTGCTCCTCCAAACCTTGTCACCCAAATCCATCACCCCCAGATCCTGCTCCCCAAAACCTGCACCCAAAATCGTGCCCCACGAACCCTGCACCCCCAAATTCTGACCCCCAATCAATGCACTGACAAACCCTGCACCCGCAGATCCTTCCCCCCCCAACCCGGCACCCTGAAATCCCTCACCCCAAATCCCTGCACTCTCAAATCTTGCATCCTCACAAAATGTGCACCCCAAGTTCTACCCCCAGACACCCTGCCCCCATTAATCCTGTACCCCCAAATCCTGCACCCCCAAGTGCTGAAACTTCAAACACTGCACATTCAAAGCCTTCCTTGCCCTGCCCTGCACCCCCAAATCCTGCAACCCCCTAAATCCTCCGACCCCCAGGTCCTGGAGCCCTGAACCCTGCACCCCAACCCCTCACCCCAAAGCCCTGCACCCCCAAATCCTGCCTCTAAACCCTGAACAACAAGGTTCTGCACCCCAAGCCCTGTTCGCTGATATCCTGCACCCCAAACCCTGTACCCCCAAATTCTGATCCCTGCACCCCCAGATCCTGCACCCCAAGATCCTGCTACCGTAAACCCTGCAACCCCAGGTCTTCCTTCCTTCCTTCCTTCCTTCCTTCCTTCCTTCCTTCCTTCCTTCCTTCCTTCCTTCCTTCCTTCCTTCCTTCCTTCCTTCCTTCCTTCCTTCCTTCCTTCCTTCCTTCCTTCCTTTTTTTCCCCAATCCTGCCCCCCCAAATCCTGCCCTACCATGCTCTTCACCCCAAGCCCCTGCACCCCAAATTCCTGTTACCCTCAACCCTGAAACCCCAAATCCTGCCCCCAGATCCTGCAGCCCCACAGCGAGCACCTCAAAATCAAGTCCCCCCAAAACCTGCACTGAAAACGCTGCAGCCCCAGATCCAGCATCCCCAGATCCTGCACCCTCAGATGCTCCTGCCAAAAACCCTGCACCCCAAACCCTGAACTCCCAAACTCTGCACCCAGAGCCCTGCACCCTCAAATCCTGCACCCCTAACCCTGAACACACGAACCCTGCACCCCAAACCTCACCCGAAAGTCCTGCACCCCCAGACCCTGCTCTACCAAACCCTTCACTGCAGACCCCTGCACCCCAAGATCCTGAATTCCAAAGTCTGCACCCCGTGATCATCCATCCCCAAACCCTGCACCCCCAAATCCTTCACCTCAAAACCCGGCACCCCAGAATCCCGAACCACCAAATCTTGCACCCCCAAATCCTGCCCCCTCAAACCCTGCACTTCAAAACCCTGCAGCCCCAAATTGTCCCCCCCAAGCCCCTGTACCCCTAAACCATGCACCCCATTATTCTTTCCCTCAAACCCTTCACCCCCCAGCCGTACAACCCCAAGTCCTGCACCCTAAATCCTACATCCCCAAACCCTGGACCCCCAAATCCGGTCCCCCAACAATGCACCCCCAAACCCTGCACCCCAAATCCTGCCCCCCAGCTTGCACTCTGCACCCCCAAACCGTGCACTCCCAATCCCTGAACGCCCAAGTCCTGCACCCCCACGTCCTTAACGCCCAAAATGTGCACCCCAGATCCTCCCCACCCAGTCCTGCACCCCTAATATTCCACCCTCTAATAATGCACCCCTAAGCCTCGCACCCTGAAAGCTGCATCCCCAGGTCCTGAGTCCCAAAACCCTGCACCCCCAAATCCCGCGCCTTTAAATCCTGTCCTCCTAAAACCCAGGACCCCCATAATTTGCCTCCCTAAACCCTGCTCCCCAAACCACTGCACCCCCAATGCAGCACCCCCAGGTCCTGAACACCCAAACCCTGCACCCCCAAACCCTGCACCCCCAAACACAGCACCCCGAAAGAATTCCCTCCCAAACCTTGCACCTCCAAATCCTGCACCTCAAAGGCCTGGAAACCCAAGCCCTTCAACCCCATCCCTGCAACACCAAATCCTGTGCCCCAAAACCCAGCACCCCAGAATCCTGCACCCCAAATCCTGCCCTACCAAACCTTTCACTGCAAACTCCTGCACCCCAAGATTGTGCTGCCCTAAACAATGAACCCCCAAATCCTGCAGCCCCAGGTCCTTGCCTCCCAAAACTCTGCACCCCCAAATGCTGCACCCCAAATCTCTCACCCCCAAATCCTTCCGCACAGAGTCCCAGAATGTCAGGGGTTGGAAGGGACCTGGAAAGCTCATCCGGTGCAATCCCCCCGTGGAGCAGGAACACCCAGCTGAGGTGACACAGGAAGGCCTGTACCCCACCACCCTGCACCCCCAAATCCTTCACCCCCAAACCCTGCCCCCCAAAACTCCACCCCTCCACATCCTGAACCCTGAAACCCCGCACCCCCAAATCCTCTGCCCCAATGCTCTGCACCCTTAACACTCTGCAACCTTAAACTTCCCCCCAAACCCTGAACTCTGAAACTCTGCACCCCAAAACCCTGATCCCCCAAATTCTTTCCCAAACCCTGCACCCTTGATTCCTGCACCCCCAGTTCCTGAACTCATGAAACCTGCACCCCCAAACCCCTGCACCCCAAACCCTGCACTCTTAGACCTGACTTCTAAACCCTGCACCCCCAAACGGTGCACCCCCAAATCCTGAAGCCCCAGATCCTTCCCTCCCATACCCTGCACCCCCACATCCTGAACCCCCAAATCCTGAACTCCAGGATCTTGCACCCCCAGACCCTGTACCCCCAAATCAGGCCCCAAAAACCCTGCACTCCCAACCCTGCACCCCCAAATCCTGCACCTCTAATCCTCCACCCCCTTAACACTGCACCCCCAAAACCTGCACCACCATATCTTGCACCCTCAAAACCTGAAGCACCAAACCTTGCACCTCCAAAACCTCCCTCCTCCAAACCCTGCCCTTCAAAATGCTGCACCCCGAATCCTTCTCCCCAACACCCTGCACCCCCAGATCCTGACCCCAAAACCCTGCACCCCAAATCCTGTACCCCAAAGCCCTGCACTCTCAAATCATACACACCCAAAACGTGTGCACCCTAAACCGTGCACCCCAAAATCCTAAACCCCTTAACCCTGCACCCTCAAATCCTCTAGACCCATGTCCCGAACCCAGCACCCCAAAATCTACCCCCCAAAACCTACATCCCCAAATAATGCACCCCCAGGTCCTGAACACCCAAAATCTGCACCCCCAAACCCTTAACTCCCAAAACCTGCACCCCCAATTCTGCCTCCCCAGGATCTGCAACTCAATCCCTGCTCCACTAAATCCTGCACCCACAAACCCTGGACCCCCAATCCCCTGTACCCCAAATCCTGAACCCCACAAGTTGCACCCTAAAATCCTGCACCCCAAATCCTGTCCTACCCAACCCTTCACCCCAAACCCCTTCACCCCAAGATCCTGCTGAACTAAAGCCTGCACCCCCAAATCATCCCTCCCAGCCCTGCCCCCCAAACCCTGTCCCCCTAAAGCCTGACCCCGAAACCCTGCTCCCCAAAACCCTGCTACCCCAAACCTTGTACCCTCAGATCCTGCACCCAATATCCTGCAATCCCAAACAATGCACCCCCATATTCTGATCCCTACAACCTGCACCCCCAGATCCTTATCTCCCAAAACCTGTACCCCTGAATCCTGCACCCTTCAACCCTGCACCCCAAAATGCTGCACCCCCAACTTCTGCAGCCCCCAGTTCCTTAATGTGTGAAACCCACACCCCCAAGTTCTGCACCCCAAAACCTTACACCCGGAATCCTGCCCCCCCAAACCGTGCACCCCAAAATCAAGGCCCCTCAAACTTGCACTCAAAAGTCCGCACCACAAAATCCTGCCCCCCCAGTTCCTAAAGACATGAAACCTGCACCCCCAAAGCCTCACCCTAAAGCCCTGCAGCCCCAAATCCGGCCCTACCAAACCCTTCAGCCCCGCACCCCACGATCCTCCTACCCTGAACCCCAAGAGCCTGCACCCATAAATCCTGGAGCCCCAGATCCTGCACCCAACACCCTGCACCCCAGAACTCTGCACCTCCAGATCTAAACCCTTCAACCCTGCACCCCAAATCCTCCCCAAAACACTCCACCCCCAAAGCCTACAGCCCTAAATGCTGCCCCACAAACCCTGCACCCCCAGATCTGTCCCCCGAAACTCTGTGCCCCAACAGCACGCACGCTCAAATCCTCCACCCCACATCCTGACCCCCAAATCCCTCACCCCAAAACCCTGCACCCCAATACCCCAGACCACCAAATATTGCACCTCCAAATCCTGCCCCCTTTAGCCCTGCACTTCAAACCCTGCACCCCAAATCCTGCAACCAAACCCTGTACCCCTAAATCCTTGACCTCCACATCCCGAATCTCCAAACGCAGCAACCCCAAACCCTGCACCCCCAATCTCTGCACCCCCAAATCATTGTCCTTCAAATCCCACACCCAAAGCTCGTACACCCCAAGATTTTGCACCCCCACACACTGCACCCCAAATCCTGCACCCCCGAATCCTCCAGCCCCATGTCCCAAACCCCAAAACCCTGCAGCCTCAAATCTTGCATCCCCAAAACCCCAGCACCCCAAACTGTTCTCTCCCAAATCCTGCAAACTGCAAATCCTGCACCTCCTGCACCCCAAAATTCGACACCTCCAAATCTTAAACCCTTAAACCCTGCATCCCCCAAATCCTTCCCCCCAACACAGTGCCCCCCAAACCCTGCACCCCCAGTTCCTGCAGCCGCTAACTCTGCACCCCAAACGCTGCACCCTCAGATCCTGCGTCCCCCAACCCTACACCCCAAATCCTTTACCCCAAAATTCCCCAAACCTGCAAACCCAAATCCTGCACCCCCAGTTCCTGAACATGCGAACCCTGCACCCCCAAACCTGCAGCCCAAAGCCCTGCACCCCCAAATCCTGCCGTACACAACCCTTCACCCCAAACCTCTTCAACCCAAGATACTGAAACCCTAAGCCCTGCCCCCACCAAACCTACATCCCCAAATCCTGCACCCCCAGGTCCTGAACACCCAAAATCTGCACCCCCAAATCCCTTAACTCCAAAAACCTGCACCCCCAATTCTGCCTCCACAAGACCTGCACCCCCAAACCCTGCACCACTAAACCCTGCACCCCAAACCCTGTACCCCAAATCCTGACCCCCACAAGTTGCACCCTAAAAACCTGCACCCCAAATCCTGTCCTACCCAACCCTTCACCCCAAACCCCTTCACCCCAAGATCCTGCTGCCCTAAACCCTGCACCCCAAAATCATCCCTCCCAGCCCTGCCCCCCAAACCCTGTCCCCCTAAAGCCTGACCCCGAAACCCTGCTCCCCAAAACCCTGCTACCCCCAATCTTGCACCCCCCAACTCTGCACCCCCAGATCCTGCTGCTCCAAACCCTGCACCCCCAAATCCTCCAGCCCCACGTACCGATCTCCCAAACCCTGCACCCCACAACCCTGCACCCCACAACCCCTTCACCCCCAAATCCTGCACCCCCAGCCCTACCCCCAAAACTTTCCACCCCCAAATCCTGCCCTACCAAGCCCCCCACCCCAAACCCCTGCACCCCAAGATCCTGCTCCCCTAAACCCTGCACCCCCATATCCTCCTTCCCCAAACCCTGCACCCCAAAACACTGCACTCCAAACCACTGCACCCCTAAATCCTGCAACCCCAAATCCTGGCCCCCAAACCCGGTACCCCAAACTCCTGCACCCAAAGACCCTACTGCCCTACACCCTGAACCCCCAAAACCTGCACCCCTGGAACCTGCAACCCCAGACCCTGTAGCCCCAAATCAGGCCCCGCAAAATCCTGCTCCCCCGGCCTTGCACCCCCAAATCCTGCACCACCTAATCCTCCAACCCCCTAACCCCTTCTCCCCAGGGCCCATTGTGAACCATGGGGGACCCCCTTGTCACTGGGGACCCATTGTGACACCATGGGGACCTCCCCTTGTCCTCAGGGACCATTGTGACATCCTGGGGACCCCCCTTTGTCCCAGGGCCCCTTGTGGCACCATGGGGACCCCCTTTGTCCCCAGGGAAAGTTGTGACATCCCAGCACCACCCATTGCCCCCAGGGCCCATGGTGACATCCCAGGACCCCCCATTGTCGCCAAGGCCCATTGTGACATTCAGGGGACCCCACTTTCTCCCCAAGGTCGATGGTGACACCCTGGAACACAGTTTCAAACAGACTGTCTCCACACAAACAGGCACCTGTCTGCAGGTATCCTAGATCTTGATTCTTGAACTTGAGGAAACACGCGTCTGAGCAAAACTCCCAAACGCTTCCAGGAAAGACACAGGCTCTCCCACAAGCACACAAGTGTTTGCCCTCAGCTATAGATCAGGGACAAGCTTGTGAAGAGATGCCCTGCTATTCTTTCGCCTTATGGCATCATGTGTTTCGTTTCTCTTGGAGATCGATTGTTAAACGTCTTTCCTCGGGCGACTGTGAAGCATTTGCCAGCGGAGGAGAAGTAGCACGGAGCAGCATTCAGTACTGCCTACGAGTGTCTTTGCTACCCTACTAGCGGAGCTCCAAGAACAGGCACACATCTTCAGGTACCTTCCAAATGTGGATTCCCCTGCAGCCCCGTAGGCGGGCGTGCAGTACGCCAACCATCAACGGACGTTTTTCCCCTCAAGCCTGTCAGGACGTTGCTCGTCCGTCTTTCCCTCAATAGATGGGAGTAGGCGCGCTTGCGGATGTGTGCGTGTGTGTGGCCACGCGTTTGCTTAGGCATCAGTGTGTGAAAAGGTAGGTGCTTTTCTCTAGCTGCGTGTGCGTGCACGTGGTGCTGGGTGCACATCCCTGGGTGCTCGAGGTAAGGTTTCTGCATGGTTTTCGCTGAGGAATCGTGTGTGTGCACATGGACAAAGAGAAGGCGCAGCAACCAGGTTCCAGCGCCGAAGAAGGCAAAAGGCAAGGTTTCCGGGGCTATCTCCTTCTCTCCGCAGACCTAGTCGCGCAAAGCAAGCCGCTAAGCCGGCGACCGGCAAGAGAGCTACAACGAAGCATGCCGAACGGAGAAAATAGCAGCAGCTCATCTGTTCACACCTTGTTTCTGCCATGTGCTTGAACGCCAAGACGTTCGTGCTTCTGCAGACAGGTGCCTGTTTGTGTGGAGATAGTCTGCTTGAAACTGTGTTCCTCAGCGCCCGCTCTTTCTCCCCGTCGCTCCACACGCCTGGGAGTCCCTTTCTTTCTCTCCACAAGCACGTGTGTTGACTTCGTCGCACATGTGCATCTGCACAAGCGTTGAGCTCAGCAGAGCGTGTCTCTTGACACTTGATGTGCGTTGGCTGTGTCTGCCTGCTCCAGTGAAGAGAGAAACGGGAAATCATCTTGGTAGAGGCAACAAAGCAAAAGCGAGGCAGGATTGACATCTGCTCAACAGAGACGGATTCCCTGCACTGACACAGTTCACAGTTACACGAGAAGCAATCTGAGCGGTCCATCGACCGGAGACGTGTTTCCCAAGAGGTCGTTTAGCGAGTGAACAGCAGTGTGCGCGACTTTCAGGAGTGTGCCTGGAAAGTGCCAGAATCACCAGAGCATCTGTGGAAAAGCTGCTGCCTCTGTGACCGCATTGAGGCACGTTCCCGTGTCTGCGAGTATATAGACGGCTCTTCCGCGTTCACTCCGAGGGAAACGGTCCGCTATTGCTTCTGTGCGTACAGACGCGATTCCCTTGTCTCTTGCGAACACAGGGAACTCTGTGCATCCAAATCTACAGGCTAAGGACGCGTCTGCATATGTTTTGGTGAACAATCGAGTGTGCGTGTTCTGACAGCTGCCTCTATGCAGACGTCTCCACAGAGCCACTTCTGAATGCCCCGCAGCCCAGGACTGAATGGATACACTAACAAGTGCACCGGTGTGAGCAACCACATATGCAGAAGGACGTCTTTCATCTCACAGAAGCGCGAACGTCTTGGCGTTCAAGCACATGGCAGAAACAAGGTGTGAACAGATGAGCTGCTGCTATTTTCTCCGTTCGGCATGCTTCGTTGTAGCTCTCTTGCCGGTCGCCGGCTTAGCGGCTTGCTTTGCGCGACTAGGTCTGCGGAGAGAAGGAGATAGCGCCAGAAACCTTGCCTTTTGCCTTCTTCGGCGCTGGAACCTGGTTGCTGCGCCTTCTTTTTGTCCATGTGCACACACACGATTCCTCAGCGAAAACCATGCAGAAACCTTACCTCGAGCACCCAGGGATGTGCACCCAGCACCACGTGCACGCACACGCAGCTAGAGAAAAGCACCTACCTTTTCACACACCGATGCCTAAGCAAACGCGTGGCCACACACACGCACACATCCGCAAGCGCGCCTACTCCCATCTATTGAGGGAAAGACGGACGAGCAACGTCCTGACAGGCTTGAGGGGAAAAACATCCGTTGACGGTTGGCGTACTGCACGCCCGCCTACGGGGCTGCAGGGGAATCCACATTTGGAAGGTACCTGAAGATGTGTGCCTGTTCTTGGAGCTCCGCTAGTAGGGTAGCAAAGACACTCGTAGGCAGTACTGAATGCTGCTCCGTGCTACTTCTCCTCCGCTGGCAAATGCTTCACAGTCGCCCGAGGAAAGACGTTTAACAATCGATCTCCAAGAGAAACGAAACACATGATGCCATAAGGCGAAAGAATAGCAGGGCATCTCTTCACAAGCTTGTCCCTGATCTATAGCTGAGGGCAAACACTTGTGTGCTTGTGGGAGAGCCTGTGTCTTTCCTGGAAGCGTTTGGGAGTTTTGCTCAGACGCGTGTTTCCTCAAGTTCAAGAATCAAGATCTAGGATACCTGCAGACAGGTGCCTGTTTGTGTGGAGACAGTCTGTTTGAAACTGTGTTCCTCAGCGCCCGCTCTTTCTCCCCGTCGCTCCACACGCCTGGGAGTCCCTTTCTTTCTCTCCACAAGCACGTGTGTTGACTTCGTCGCACATGTGCATCTGCACAAGCGTTGAGCTCAGCAGAGCGTGTCTCTTGACACTTGATGTGCGTTTGCTGTGTCTGCGTGCTCCAGTGAAGAGAGAAACGGGAAATCATCTTGGTAGAGGCAACAAAGCAAAAGCGAGGCAGGATTGACATCTGCTCAACAGAGACGGATTCCCTGCGCTGACACAGTTCACAGTTACACGAGAAGCAATCTGAGCGGTCCATCGACCGGAGACGTGTTTCCCAAGAGGTCGTTTAGCGAGTGAACAGCAGTGTGCGCGACTTTCAGGAGTGTGCCTGGAAAGTGCCAGAATCACCAGAGCATCTGTGCAAAAGCTGCTGCCTCTGTGACCGCATTGAGGCACGTTCCCGTGTCTCCGAGTACATAGACGGCTCTTCCGCGTTCACTCCGAGGGAAACGGTCCGCTATTGCTTCTGTGCGTACAGACGCGATTCCCTTGTCTCTTGCGAACACAGGGAACTCTGTGCATCCAAATCTACAGGCTAAGGACGCGTCTGCATATGTTTTGGTGAACAATCGAGTGTGCGTGTTCTGACAGCTGCCTCTATGCAGACGTCTCCACAGAGCCACTTCTGAATGCCCCGCAGCCCAGGACTGAATGGATACACTAACAAGTGCACCGGTGTGAGCAACCACATATGCAGAAGGACGTCTTTCATCTCACAGAAGCGCGAACGTCTTGGCGTTCAAGCACATGGCAGAAACAAGGTGTGAACAGATGAGCTGCTGCTATTTTCTCCGTTCGGCATGCTTCGTTGTAGCTCTCTTGCCGGTCGCCGGCTTAGCGGCTTGCTTTGCGCGACTAGGTCTGCGGAGAGAAGGAGATAGCCCCGGAAACCTTGCCTTTTGCCTTCTTCGGCGCTGGAACCTGGTTGCTGCGCCTTCTCTTTGTCCATGTGCACACACACGATTCCTCAGCGAAAACCATGCAGAAACCTTACCTCGAGCACCCAGGGATGTGCACCCAGCACCACGTGCACGCACACGCAGCTAGAGAAAAGCACCTACCTTTTCACACACTGATGCCTAAGCAAACGCGTGGCCACACACACGCACACATCCGCAAGCGCGCCTACTCCCATCTATTGAGGGAAAGACGGACGAGCAACGTCCGGACAGGCTTGAGGGGAAAAACGTCCGTTGATGGTTGGCGTACTGCACGCCCGCCTACGGGGCTGCAGGGGAATCCACATTTGGAAGGTACCTGAAGATGTGTGCCTGTTCTTGGAGCTCCGCTAGTAGGGTAGCAAAGACACTCGTAGGCAGTACTGAATGCTGCTCCGTGCTACTTCTCCTCCGCTGGCAAATGCTTCACAGTCGCCCGAGGAAAGACGTTTAACAATCGATCTCCAAGAGAAACGAAACACATGATGCCATAAGGCGAAAGAATAGCAGGGCATCTCTTCACAAGCTTGTCCCTGATCTATAGCTGAGGGCAAACACTTGTGTGCTTGTGGGAGAGCCTGTGTCTTTCCTGGAAGCGTTTGGGAGTTTTGCTCAGACGCGTGTTTCCTCAAGTTCAAGAATCAAGATCTAGGATACCTGCAGACAGGTGCCTGTTTGTGTGGAGACAGTCTGTTTGAAACTGTGTTCCTCAGCGCCCGCTCTTTCTCCCCGTCGCTCCACACGCCTGGGAGTCCCTTTCTTTCTCTCCACAAGCACGTGTGTTGACTTCGTCGCACATGTGCATCTGCACAAGCGTTGAGCTCAGCAGAGTGTGTCTCTTGACACTTGATGTGCGTTGGCTGTGTCTGCGTGCTCCAGTGAAGAGAGAAACGGGAAATCATCTTGGTAGAGGCAACAAAGCAAAAGCGAGGCAGGATTGACATCTGCTCAACAGAGACGGATTCCCTGCGCTGACACAGTTCACAGTTACACGAGAAGGAATCTGAGTGGTCCATCGACCGGAGACGTGTTTCCCAAGAGGTCGTTTAGCGAGTGAACAGCAGTGTGCGCGACTTTCAGGAGTGTGCCTGGAAAGTGCCAGAATCACCAGAGCATCTGTGCAAAAGCTGCTGCCTCTGTGACCGCATTGATGCACGTTCGCGTGTCTCCGAGTACATAGACGGCTCTTTCGCGTTCACTCCGAGGGAAACGGTCCGCTATTGCTTCTGTGCGTACAGACGCGATTCCCTTGTCTCTTGCGAACACAGGGAACTCTGTGCATCCAAATCTACAGGCTAAGGACGCGTCTGCATATGTTTTGGTGAACAATCGAGTGTGCGTGTTCTGACAGCTGCCTCTATGCAGACGTCTCCACAGAGCCACTTCTGAATGCCCCGCAGCCCAGGACTGAATGGATACACTAACAAGTGCACCGGTGTGAGCAACCACATATGCAGAAGGACGTCTTTCATCTCACAGAAGCGCGAACGTCTTGGCGTTCAAGCACATGGCAGAAACAAGGTGTGAACAGATGAGCTGCTGCTATTTTCTCCGTTCGGCATGCTTCGTTGTAGCTCTCTTGCCGGTCGCCGGCTTAGCAGCTTGCTTTGCGCGACTAGGTCTGCGGAGAGAAGGAGATAGCGCCGGAAACCTCGCCTTTTGCCTTCTTCGGCGCTGGAACCTGGTTGCTGCGCCTTCTCTTTGTCCATGTGCACACACACGATTCCTCAGCGAAAACCATGCAGAAACCTTTCCACGAGCACCCAGGGATGTGCACCCAGCACCACGTGCACGCACACGCAGCTAGAGAAAAGCACCTACCTTTTCACACACTGATGCCTAAGCAAACGCGTGGCCACACAAACGCACACATCCGCAAGCGCGCCTACTCCCATCTATTGAGGGAAAGACGGACGAGCAACGTCCTGACAGGCTTGAGGGGAAAAACGTCCGTTGATGGTTGGCGTACTGCACGCCCGCCTACGGGGCTGCAGGGGAATCCACATTTGGAAGGTACCTGAAGATGTGTGCCTGTTCTTGGAGCTCCGCTAGTAGGGTAGCAAAGACACTCGTAGGCAGTACTGAATGCTGCTCCGTGCTACTTCTCCTCCGCTGGCAAATGCTTCACAGTCGCCCGAGGAAAGACGTTTAACAATCGATCTCCAAGAGAAACGAAACACATGATGCCATAAGGCGAAAGAATAGCAGGGCATCTCTTCACAAGCTTGTCCCTGATCTATAGCTGAGGGCAAACACTTGTGTGCTTGTGGGAGAGCCTGTGTCTTTCCTGGAAGCGTTTGGGAGTTTTGCTCAGACGCGTGTTTCCTCAAGTTCAAGAATCAAGATCTAGGATACCTGCAGACAGGTGCCTGTTTGTGTGGAGACAGTCTGTTTGAAACTGTGTTCCTCAGCGCCCGCTCTTTCTCCCCGTCGCTCCACACGCCTGGGAGTCCCTTTCTTTCTCTCCACAAGCACGTGTGTTGACTTCGTCGCACATGTGCATCTGCACAAGCGTTGAGCTCAGCAGAGTGTGTCTCTTGACACTTGATGTGCGTTGGCTGTGTCTGCGTGCTCCAGTGAAGAGAGAAACGGGAAATCATCTTGGTAGAGGCAACAAAGCAAAAGCGAGGCAGGATTGACATCTGCTCAACAGAGACGGATTCCCTGCGCTGACACAGTTCACAGTTACACGAGAAGGAATCTGAGTGGTCCATCGACCGGAGACGTGTTTCCCAAGAGGTCGTTTAGCGAGTGAACAGCAGTGTGCGCGACTTTCAGGAGTGTGCCTGGAAAGTGCCAGAATCACCAGAGCATCTGTGCAAAAGCTGCTGCCTCTGTGACCGCATTGAGGCACGTTCCCGTGTCTCCGAGTACATAGACGGCTCTTTCGCGTTCACTCCGAGGGAAACGGTCCGCTATTGCTTCTGTGCGTACAGACGCGATTCCCTTGTCTCTTGCGAACACAGGGAACTCTGTGCATCCAAATCTACAGGCTAAGGACGCGTCTGCATATGTTTTGGTGAACAATCGAGTGTGCGTGTTCTGACAGCTGCCTCTATGCAGACGTCTCCACAGAGCCACTTCTGAATGCCCCGCAGCCCAGGACTGAATGGATACACTAACAAGTGCACCGGTGTGAGCAACCACATATGCAGAAGGACGTCTTTCATCTCACAGAAGCGCGAACGTCTTGGCGTTCAAGCACATGGCAGAAACAAGGTGTGAACAGATGAGCTGCTGCTATTTTCTTCGTTCGGCATGCTTCGTTGTAGCTCTCTTGCCGGTCGCCGGCTTAGCAGCTTGCTTTGCGCGACTAGGTCTGCGGAGAGAAGGAGATAGCGCCGGAAACCTTGCCTTTTGCCTTCTTCGGCGCTGGAACCTGGTTGCTGCGCCTTCTCTTTGTCCATGTGCACACACACGATTCCTCAGCGAAAACCATGCAGAAACCTTTCCACGAGCACCCAGGGATGTGCACCCAGCACCACGTGCACGCACACGCAGCTAGAGAAAAGCACCTACCTTTTCACACACTGATGCCTAAGCAAACGCGTGGCCACACAAACGCACACATCCGCAAGCGCGCCTACTCCCATCTATTGAGGGAAAGACGGACGAGCAACGTCCTGACAGGCTTGAGGGGAAAAACGTCCGTTGATGGTTGGCGTACTGCACGCCCGCCTACGGGGCTGCAGGGGAATCCACATTTGGAAGGTACCTGAAGATGTGTGCCTGTTCTTGGAGCTCCGCTAGTAGGGTAGCAAAGACACTCGTAGGCAGTACTGAATGCTGCTCCGTGCTACTTCTCCTCCGCTGGCAAATGCTTCACAGTCGCCCGAGGAAAGACGTTTAACAATCGATCTCCAAGAGAAACGAAACACATGATGCCATAAGGCGAAAGAATAGCAGGGCATCTCTTCACAGGCTTGTCCCTGATCTATAGCTGAGGGCAAACACTTGTGTGCTTGTGGGAGAGCCTGTGTCTTTCCTGGAAGCGTTTGGGAGTTTTGCTCAGACGCGTGTTTCCTCAAGTTCAAGAATCAAGATCTAGGATACCTGCAGACAGGTGCCTGTTTGTGTGGAGACAGTCTGTTTGAAACTGTGTTCCTCAGCGCCCGCTCTTTCTCCCCGTCGCTCCACACGCCTGGGAGTCCCTTTCTTTCTCTCCACAAGCACGTGTGTTGACTTCGTCGCACATGTGCATCTGCACAAGCGTTGAGCTCAGCAGAGCATGTCTCTTGACACTTGATGTGCGTTGGCTGTGTCTGCCTGCTCCAGTGAAGAGAGAAACGGGAAATCATCTTGGTAGAGGCAACAAAGCAAAAGCGAGGCAGGATTGACATCTGCTCAACAGAGACGGATTCCCTGCGCTGACACAGTTCACAGTTACACGAGAAGCAATCTGAGCGGTCCGTCGACCGGAGACGTGTTTCCCAAGAGGTCGTTTAGCGAGTGAACAGCAGTGTGCGCGACTTTCAGGAGTGTGCCTGGAAAGTGCCAGAATCACCAGGAGCATCTGTGCAAAAGCTGCTGCCTCTGTGACCGCATTGAGGCACGTTCCCGTGTCTGCGAGTATATAGACGGCTCTTTCGCGTTCACTCCGAGGGAAACGGTCCGCTATTGCTTCTGCACGTACAGACGCGATTCCCTTGTCTCTTGCGAACACAGGGAACTCTGTGCATCCAAATCTACAGGCTAAGGACGCGTCTGCATATGTTTTGGTGAACAATCGAGTGTGCGTGTTCTGACAGCTGCCTCTATGCAGACGTCTCCACAGAGCCACTTCTGAATGCCCCGCAGCCCAGGACTGAATGGATACACTAACAAGTGCACCGGTGTGAGCAACCACATATGCAGAAGGACGTCTTTCATCTCACAGAAGCGCGAACGTCTTGGCGTTCAAGCACATGGCAGAAACAAGGTGTGAACAGATGAGCTGCTGCTATTTTCTCCGTTCGGCATGCTTCGTTGTAGCTCTCTTGCCGGTCGCCGGCTTAGCGGCTTGCTTTGCGCGACTAGCTCTGGGGAGAGAAGGAGATAGCGCCGGAAACCTCGCCTTTTGCCTTCTTCGGCGCTGGAACCTGGTTGCTGCGCCTTCTCTTTGTCCATGTGCACACACACGATTCCTCAGCGAAAACCATGCAGAAACCTTTCCACGAGCACCCAGGGATGTGCACCCAGCACCACGTGCACGCACACGCAGCTAGAGAAAAGCACCTACCTTTTCACACACTGATGCCTAAGCAAACGCGTGGCCACACACACGCACACATCCGCAAGCGCGCCTACTCCCATCTATTGAGGGAAAGACGGACGAGCAACGTCCTGACAGGCTTGAGGGGAAAAACGTCCGTTGACGGTTGGTGTACTGCACGCCCGCCTACGGGGCTGCAGGGGAATCCACATTTGGAAGGTACCTGAAGATGTGTGCCTGTTCTTGGAGCTCCGCTAGTAGGGTAGCAAAGACACTCGTAGGCAGTACTGAATGCTGCTCCGTGCTACTTCTCCTCCGGTGGCAAATGCTTCACAGTCGCCCGAGGAAAGACGTTTAACAATCGATCTCAAAGAGGAACGAAACACATGATGCCATAAGGCGAAAGAATAGCAGGGCATCTCTTCACAGGCTTGTCCCTGATCTATAGCTGAGGGCAAACACTTGTGTGCTTGTGGGAGCGCCTGTGTCTTTCCTGGAAGCGTTTGGGAGTTTTGCTCAGACGCGTGTTTCCTCAAGTTCAAGAATCAAGATCTAGGATACCTGCAGACAGGTGCCTGTTTGTGTGGAGACAGTCTGTTTGAAACTGTGTTCCTCAGCGCCCGCTCTTTCTCCCCGTCGCTCCACACGCCTGGGAGTCCCTTTCTTTCTCTCCACAAGCACGTGTGTTGACTTCGTCGCACATGTGCATCTGCACAAGCGTTGAGCTCAGCAGAGCATGTCTCTTGACACTTGATGTGCGTTGGCTGTGTCTGCGTGCTCCAGTGAAGAGAGAAACGGGAAATCATCTTGGTAGAGGCAACAAAGCAAAAGCGAGGCAGGATTGACATCTGCTCAACAGAGACGGATTCCCTGCGCTGACACAGTTCACAGTTACACGAGAAGCAATCTGAGCGGTCCGTCGACCGGAGACGTGTTTCCCAAGAGGTCGTTTAGCGAGTGAACAGCAGTGTGCGCGACTTTCAGGAGTGTGCCTGGAAAGTGCCAGAATCACCAGGAGCATCTGTGCAAAAGCTGCTGCCTCTGTGACCGCATTGAGGCACGTTCCCGTGTCTGCGAGTATATAGACGGCTCTTTCGCGTTCACTCCGAGGGAAACGGTCCGCTATTGCTTCTGTGCGTACAGACGCGATTCCCTTGTCTCTTGCGAACACAGGGAACTCTGTGCATCCAAATCTACAGGCTAAGGACGCGTCTGCATATGTTTTGGTGAACAATCGAGTGTGCGTGTTCTGACAGCTGCCTCTATGCAGACGTCTCCACAGAGCCACTTCTGAATGCCCCGCAGCCCAGGACTGAATGGATACACTAACAAGTGCACCGGTGTGAGCAACCACATATGCAGAAGGACGTCTTTCATCTCACAGAAGCGCGAACGTCTTGGCGTTCAAGCACATGGCAGAAACAAGGTGTGAACAGATGAGCTGCTGCTATTTTCTCCGTTCGGCATGCTTCGTTGTAGCTCTCTTGCCGGTCGCCGGCTTAGCGGCTTGCTTTGCGCGACTAGCTCTGGGGAGAGAAGGAGATAGCGCCGGAAACCTCGCCTTTTGCCTTCTTCGGCGCTGGAACCTGGTTGCTGCGCCTTCTCTTTGTCCATGTGCACACACACGATTCCTCAGCGAAAACCATGCAGAAACCTTTCCACGAGCACCCAGGGATGTGCACCCAGCACCACGTGCACGCACACGCAGCTAGAGAAAAGCACCTACCTTTTCACACACTGATGCCTAAGCAAACGCGTGGCCACACACACGCACACATCCGCAAGCGCGCCTACTCCCATCTATTGAGGGAAAGACGGACGAGCAACGTCCTGACAGGCTTGAGGGGAAAAACGTCCGTTGACGGTTGGCGTACTGCACGCCCGCCTACGGGGCTGCAGGGGAATCCACATTTGGAAGGTACCTGAAGATGTGTGCCTGTTCTTGGAGCTCCGCTAGTAGGGTAGCAAAGACACTCGTAGGCAGTACTGAATGCTGCTCCGTGCTACTTCTCCTCCGCTGGCAAATGCTTCACAGTCGCCCTAGGAAAGACGTTTAACAATCGATCTCCAAGAGGAACGAAACACATGATGCCATAAGGCGAAAGAATAGCAGGGCATCTCTTCACAGGCTTGTCCCTGATCTATAGCTGAGGGCAAACACTTGTGTGCTTGTGGGAGAGCCTGTGTCTTTCCTGGAAGCGTTTGGGAGTTTTGCTCAGACGCGTGTTTCCTCAAGTTCAAGAATCAAGATCTAGGATACCTGCAGACAGGTGCCTGTTTGTGTGGAGACAGTCTGTTTGAAACTGTGTTCCTCAGCGCCCGCTCTTTCTCCCCGTCGCTCCACACGCCTGGGAGTCCCTTTCTTTCTCTCCACAAGCACGTGTGTTGACTTCGTCGCACATGTGCATCTGCACAAGCGTTGAGCTCAGCAGAGTGTGTCTCTTGACACTTGATGTGCGTTGGCTGTGTCTGCGTGCTCCAGTGAAGAGAGAAACGGGAAATCATCTTGGTAGAGGCAACAAAGCAAAAGCGAGGCAGGATTGACATCTGCTCAACAGAGACGGATTCCCTGCGCTGACACAGTTCACAGTTACACGAGAAGGAATCTGAGTGGTCCATCGACCGGAGACGTGTTTCCCAAGAGGTCGTTTAGCGAGTGAACAGCAGTGTGCGCGACTTTCAGGAGTGTGCCTGGAAAGTGCCAGAATCACCAGAGCATCTGTGCAAAAGCTGCTGCCTCTGTGACCGCATTGAGGCACGTTCCCGTGTCTCCGAGTACATAGACGGCTCTTTCGCGTTCACTCCGAGGGAAACGGTCCGCTATTGCTTCTGTGCGTACAGACGCGATTCCCTTGTCTCTTGCGAACACAGGGAACTCTGTGCATCCAAATCTACAGGCTAAGGACGCGTCTGCATATGTTTTGGTGAACAATCGAGTGTGCGTGTTCTGACAGCTGCCTCTATGCAGACGTCTCCACAGAGCCACTTCTGAATGCCCCGCAGCCCAGGACTGAATGGATACACTAACAAGTGCACCGGTGTGAGCAACCACATATGCAGAAGGACGTCTTTCATCTCACAGAAGCGCGAACGTCTTGGCGTTCAAGCACATGGCAGAAACAAGGTGTGAACAGATGAGCTGCTGCTATTTTCTCCGTTCGGCATGCTTCGTTGTAGCTCTCTTGCCGGTCGCCGGCTTAGCAGCTTGCTTTGCGCGACTAGGTCTGCGGAGAGAAGGAGATAGCGCCGGAAACCTTGCCTTTTGCCTTCTTCGGCGCTGGAACCTGGTTGCTGCGCCTTCTCTTTGTCCATGTGCACACACACGATTCCTCAGCGAAAACCATGCAGAAACCTTTCCACGAGCACCCAGGGATGTGCACCCAGCACCACGTGCACGCACACGCAGCTAGAGAAAAGCACCTACCTTTTCACACACTGATGCCTAAGCAAACGCGTGGCCACACAAACGCACACATCCGCAAGCGCGCCTACTCCCATCTATTGAGGGAAAGACGGACGAGCAACGTCCTGACAGGCTTGAGGGGAAAAACGTCCGTTGATGGTTGGCGTACTGCACGCCCGCCTACGGGGCTGCAGGGGAATCCACATTTGGAAGGTACCTGAAGATGTGTGCCTGTTCTTGGAGCTCCGCTAGTAGGGTAGCAAAGACACTCGTAGGCAGTACTGAATGCTGCTCCGTGCTACTTCTCCTCCGCTGGCAAATGCTTCACAGTCGCCCGAGGAAAGACGTTTAACAATCGATCTCCAAGAGAAACGAAACACATGATGCCATAAGGCGAAAGAATAGCAGGGCATCTCTTCACAGGCTTGTCCCTGATCTATAGCTGAGGGCAAACACTTGTGTGCTTGTGGGAGAGCCTGTGTCTTTCCTGGAAGCGTTTGGGAGTTTTGCTCAGACGCGTGTTTCCTCAAGTTCAAGAATCAAGATCTAGGATACCTGCAGACAGGTGCCTGTTTGTGTGGAGACAGTCTGTTTGAAACTGTGTTCCTCAGCGCCCGCTCTTTCTCCCCGTCGCTCCACACGCCTGGGAGTCCCTTTCTTTCTCTCCACAAGCACGTGTGTTGACTTCGTCGCACATGTGCATCTGCACAAGCGTTGAGCTCAGCAGAGCATGTCTCTTGACACTTGATGTGCGTTGGCTGTGTCTGCCTGCTCCAGTGAAGAGAGAAACGGGAAATCATCTTGGTAGAGGCAACAAAGCAAAAGCGAGGCAGGATTGACATCTGCTCAACAGAGACGGATTCCCTGCGCTGACACAGTTCACAGTTACACGAGAAGCAATCTGAGCGGTCCGTCGACCGGAGACGTGTTTCCCAAGAGGTCGTTTAGCGAGTGAACAGCAGTGTGCGCGACTTTCAGGAGTGTGCCTGGAAAGTGCCAGAATCACCAGGAGCATCTGTGCAAAAGCTGCTGCCTCTGTGACCGCATTGAGGCACGTTCCCGTGTCTGCGAGTATATAGACGGCTCTTTCGCGTTCACTCCGAGGGAAACGGTCCGCTATTGCTTCTGCACGTACAGACGCGATTCCCTTGTCTCTTGCGAACACAGGGAACTCTGTGCATCCAAATCTACAGGCTAAGGACGCGTCTGCATATGTTTTGGTGAACAATCGAGTGTGCGTGTTCTGACAGCTGCCTCTATGCAGATGTCTCCACAGAGCCACTTCTGAATGCCCCGCAGCCCAGGACTGAATGGATACACTAACAAGTGCACCGGTGTGAGCAACCACATATGCAGAAGGACGTCTTTCATCTCACAGAAGCGCGAACGTCTTGGCGTTCAAGCACATGGCAGAAACAAGGTGTGAACAGATGAGCTGCTGCTATTTTCTCCGTTCGGCATGCTTCGTTGTAGCTCTCTTGCCGGTCGCCGGCTTAGCGGCTTGCTTTGCGCGACTAGCTCTGGGGAGAGAAGGAGATAGCGCCGGAAACCTCGCCTTTTGCCTTCTTCGGCGCTGGAACCTGGTTGCTGCGCCTTCTCTTTGTCCATGTGCACACACACGATTCCTCAGCGAAAACCATGCAGAAACCTTTCCACGAGCACCCAGGGATGTGCACCCAGCACCACGTGCACGCACACGCAGCTAGAGAAAAGCACCTACCTTTTCACACACTGATGCCTAAGCAAACGCGTGGCCACACACACGCACACATCCGCAAGCGCGCCTACTCCCATCTATTGAGGGAAAGACGGACGAGCAACGTCCTGACAGGCTTGAGGGGAAAAACGTCCGTTGACGGTTGGCGTACTGCACGCCCGCCTACGGGGCTGCAGGGGAATCCACATTTGGAAGGTACCTGAAGATGTGTGCCTGTTCTTGGAGCTCCGCTAGTAGGGTAGCAAAGACACTCGTAGGCAGTACTGAATGCTGCTCCGTGCTACTTCTCCTCCGGTGGCAAATGCTTCACAGTCGCCCGAGGAAAGACGTTTAACAATCGATCTCAAAGAGGAACGAAACACATGATGCCATAAGGCGAAAGAATAGCAGGGCATCTCTTCACAGGCTTGTCCCTGATCTATAGCTGAGGGCAAACACTTGTGTGCTTGTGGGAGCGCCTGTGTCTTTCCTGGAAGCGTTTGGGAGTTTTGCTCAGACGCGTGTTTCCTCAAGTTCAAGAATCAAGATCTAGGATACCTGCAGACAGGTGCCTGTTTGTGTGGAGACAGTCTGTTTGAAACTGTGTTCCTCAGCGCCCGCTCTTTCTCCCCGTCGCTCCACACGCCTGGGAGTCCCTTTCTTTCTCTCCACAAGCACGTGTGTTGACTTCGTCGCACATGTGCATCTGCACAAGCGTTGAGCTCAGCAGAGCATGTCTCTTGACACTTGATGTGCGTTGGCTGTGTCTGCGTGCTCCAGTGAAGAGAGAAACGGGAAATCATCTTGGTAGAGGCAACAAAGCAAAAGCGAGGCAGGATTGACATCTGCTCAACAGAGACGGATTCCCTGCGCTGACACAGTTCACAGTTACACGAGAAGCAATCTGAGCGGTCCGTCGACCGGAGACGTGTTTCCCAAGAGGTCGTTTAGCGAGTGAACAGCAGTGTGCGCGACTTTCAGGAGTGTGCCTGGAAAGTGCCAGAATCACCAGGAGCATCTGTGCAAAAGCTGCTGCCTCTGTGACCGCATTGAGGCACGTTCCCGTGTCTGCGAGTATATAGACGGCTCTTTCGCGTTCACTCCGAGGGAAACGGTCCGCTATTGCTTCTGTGCGTACAGACGCGATTCCCTTGTCTCTTGCGAACACAGGGAACTCTGTGCATCCAAATCTACAGGCTAAGGACGCGTCTGCATATGTTTTGGTGAACAATCGAGTGTGCGTGTTCTGACAGCTGCCTCTATGCAGACGTCTCCACAGAGCCACTTCTGAATGCCCCGCAGCCCAGGACTGAATGGATACACTAACAAGTGCACCGGTGTGAGCAACCACATATGCAGAAGGACGTCTTTCATCTCACAGAAGCGCGAACGTCTTGGCGTTCAAGCACATGGCAGAAACAAGGTGTGAACAGATGAGCTGCTGCTATTTTCTCCGTTCGGCATGCTTCGTTGTAGCTCTCTTGCCGGTCGCCGGCTTAGCGGCTTGCTTTGCGCGACTAGCTCTGGGGAGAGAAGGAGATAGCGCCGGAAACCTCGCCTTTTGCCTTCTTCGGCGCTGGAACCTGGTTGCTGCGCCTTCTCTTTGTCCATGTGCACACACACGATTCCTCAGCGAAAACCATGCAGAAACCTTTCCACGAGCACCCAGGGATGTGCACCCAGCACCACGTGCACGCACACGCAGCTAGAGAAAAGCACCTACCTTTTCACACACTGATGCCTAAGCAAACGCGTGGCCACACACACGCACACATCCGCAAGCGCGCCTACTCCCATCTATTGAGGGAAAGACGGACGAGCAACGTCCTGACAGGCTTGAGGGGAAAAACGTCCGTTGACGGTTGGCGTACTGCACGCCCGCCTACGGGGCTGCAGGGGAATCCACATTTGGAAGGTACCTGAAGATGTGTGCCTGTTCTTGGAGCTCCGCTAGTAGGGTAGCAAAGACACTCGTAGGCAGTACTGAATGCTGCTCCGTGCTACTTCTCCTCCGCTGGCAAATGCTTCACAGTCGCCCTAGGAAAGACGTTTAACAATCGATCTCCAAGAGGAACGAAACACATGATGCCATAAGGCGAAAGAATAGCAGGGCATCTCTTCACAGGCTTGTCCCTGATCTATAGCTGAGGGCAAACACTTGTGTGCTTGTGGGAGAGCCTGTGTCTTTCCTGGAAGCGTTTGGGAGTTTTGCTCAGACGCGTGTTTCCTCAAGTTCAAGAATCAAGATCTAGGATACCTGCAGACAGGTGCCTGTTTGTGTGGAGACAGTCTGTTTGAAACTGTGTTCCTCAGCGCCCGCTCTTTCTCCCCGTCGCTCCACACGCCTGGGAGTCCCTTTCTTTCTCTCCACAAGCACGTGTGTTGACTTCGTCGCACATGTGCATCTGCACAAGCGTTGAGCTCAGCAGAGCATGTCTCTTGACACTTGATGTGCGTTGGCTGTGTCTGCCTGCTCCAGTGAAGAGAGAAACGGGAAATCATCTTGGTAGAGGCAACAAAGCAAAAGCGAGGCAGGATTGACATCTGCTCAACAGAGACGGATTCCCTGCGCTGACACAGTTCACAGTTACACGAGAAGCAATCTGAGCGGTCCGTCGACCGGAGACGTGTTTCCCAAGAGGTCGTTTAGCGAGTGAACAGCAGTGTGCGCGACTTTCAGGAGTGTGCCTGGAAAGTGCCAGAATCACCAGGAGCATCTGTGCAAAAGCTGCTGCCTCTGTGACCGCATTGAGGCACGTTCGCGTGTCTGCGAGTATATAGACGGCTCTTTCGCGTTCACTCCGAGGGAAACGGTCAGCTATTGCTTCTGCGCGTACAGACGCGATTCCCTTGTCTCTTGCGAACACAGGGAACTCTGTGCATCCAAATCTACAGGCTAAGGACGCGTCTGCATATGTTTTGGTGAACAATCGAGTGTGCGTGTTCTGACAGCTGCCTCTATGCAGACGTCTCCACAGAGCCACTTCTGAATGCCCCGCAGCCCAGGACTGAATGGATACACTAACAAGTGCACCGGTGTGAGCAACCACATATGCAGAAGGACGTCTTTCATCTCACAGAAGCGCGAACGTCTTGGCGTTCAAGCACATGGCAGAAACAAGGTGTGAACAGATGAGCTGCTGCTATTTTCTCCGTTCGGCATGCTTCGTTGTAGCTCTCTTGCCGGTCGCCGGCTTAGCGGCTTGCTTTGCGCGACTAGCTTTGGGGAGAGAAGGAGATAGCGCCGGAAACCTCGCCTTTTGCCTTCTTCGGCGCTGGAACCTGGTTGCTGCGCCTTCTCTTTGTCCATGTGCACACACACGATTCCTCAGCGAAAACCATGCAGAAACCTTTCCACGAGCACCCAGGGATGTGCACCCAGCACCACGTGCACGCACACGCAGCTAGAGAAAAGCACCTACCTTTTCACACACTGATGCCTAAGCAAACGCGTGGCCACACACACGCACACATCCGCAAGCGCGCCTACTCCCATCTATTGAGGGAAAGACGGACGAGCAACGTCCTGACAGGCTTGAGGGGAAAAACGTCCGTTGACGGTTGGCGTACTGCACGCCCGCCTACGGGGCTGCAGGGGAATCCACATTTGGAAGGTACCTGAAGATGTGTGCCTGTTCTTGGAGCTCCGCTAGTAGGGTAGCAAAGACACTCGTAGGCAGTACTGAATGCTGCTCCGTGCTACTTCTCCTCCGCTGGCAAATGCTTCACAGTCGCCCTAGGAAAGACGTTTAACAATCGATCTCCAAGAGGAACGAAACACATGATGCCATAAGGCGAAAGAATAGCAGGGCATCTCTTCACAGGCTTGTCCCTGATCTATAGCTGAGGGCAAACACTTGTGTGCTTGTGGGAGAGCCTGTGTCTTTCCTGGAAGCGTTTGGGAGTTTTGCTCAGACGCGTGTTTCCTCAAGTTCAAGAATCAAGATCTAGGATACCTGCAGACAGGTGCCTGTTTGTGTGGAGACAGTCTGTTTGAAACTGTGTTCCTCAGCGCCCGCTCTTTCTCCCCGTCGCTCCACACGCCTGGGAGTCCCTTTCTTTCTCTCCACAAGCACATGTGTTGACTTCGTCGCACATGTGCATCTGCACAAGCGTTGAGCTCAGCAGAGCATGTCTCTTGACACTTGATGTGCGTTGGCTGTGTCTGCCTGCTCCAGTGAAGAGAGAAACGGGAAATCATCTTGGTAGAGGCAACAAAGCAAAAGCGAGGCAGGATTGACATCTGCTCAACAGAGACGGATTCCCTGCGCTGACACAGTTCACAGTTACACGAGAAGCAATCTGAGCGGTCCGTCGACCGGAGACGTGTTTCCCAAGAGGTCGTCTAGCGAGTGAACAGCAGTGTGCGCGACTTTCAGGAGTGTGCCTGGAAAGTGCCAGAATCACCAGGAGCATCTGTGCAAAAGCTGCTGCCTCTGTGACCGCATTGATGCACGTTCGCGTGTCTGCGAGTATATAGACGGCTCTTTCGCGTTCACTCCGAGGGAAACGGTCAGCTATTGCTTCTGCGCGTACAGACGCGATTCCCTTGTCTCTTGCGAACACAGGGAACTCTGTGCATCCAAATCTACAGGCTAAGGACGCGTCTGCATATGTTTTGGTGAACAATCGAGTGTGCGTGTTCTGACAGCTGCCTCTATGCAGACGTCTCCACAGAGCCACTTCTGAATGCCCCGCAGCCCAGGACTGAATGGATACACTAACAAGTGCACCGGTGTGAGCAACCACATATGCAGAAGGACGTCTTTCATCTCACAGAAGCGCGAACGTCTTGGCGTTCAAGCACATGGCAGAAACAAGGTGTGAACAGATGAGCTGCTGCTATTTTCTCCGTTCGGCATGCTTCGTTGTAGCTCTCTTGCCGGTCGCCGGCTTAGCGGCTTGCTTTGCGCGACTAGCTCTGGGGAGAGAAGGAGATAGCGCCGGAAACCTCGCCTTTTGCCTTCTTCGGCGCTGGAACCTGGTTGCTGCGCCTTCTCTTTGTCCATGTGCACACACACGATTCCTCAGCGAAAACCATGCAGAAACCTTTCCACGAGCACCCAGGGATGTGCACCCAGCACCACGTGCACGCACACGCAGCTAGAGAAAAGCACCTACCTTTTCACACACTGATGCCTAAGCAAACGCGTGGCCACACACACGCACACATCCGCAAGCGCGCCTACTCCCATCTATTGAGGGAAAGACGGACGAGCAACGTCCTGACAGGCTTGAGGGGAAAAACGTCCGTTGACGGTTGGCGTACTGCACGCCCGCCTACGGGGCTGCAGGGGAATCCACATTTGGAAGGTACCTGAAGATGTGTGCCTGTTCTTGGAGCTCCGCTAGTAGGGTAGCAAAGACACTCGTAGGCAGTACTGAATGCTGCTCCGTGCTACTTCTCCTCCGCTGGCAAATGCTTCACAGTCGCCCTAGGAAAGACGTTTAACAATCGATCTCCAAGAGGAACGAAACACATGATGCCATAAGGCGAAAGAATAGCAGGGCATCTCTTCACAGGCTTGTCCCTGATCTATAGCTGAGGGCAAACACTTGTGTGCTTGTGGGAGAGCCTGTGTCTTTCCTGGAAGCGTTTGGGAGTTTTGCTCAGACGCGTGTTTCCTCAAGTTCAAGAATCAAGATCTAGGATACCTGCAGACAGGTGCCTGTTTGTGTGGAGACAGTCTGTTTGAAACTGTGTTCCTCAGCGCCCGCTCTTTCTCCCCGTCGCTCCACACGCCTGGGAGTCCCTTTCTTTCTCTCCACAAGCACGTGTGTTGACTTCGTCGCACATGTGCATCTGCACAAGCGTTGAGCTCAGCAGAGCGTGTCTCTTGACACTTGATGTGCGTTGGCTGTGTCTGCGTGCTCCAGTGAAGAGAGAAACGGGAAATCATCTTGGTAGAGGCAACAAAGCAAAAGCGAGGCAGGATTGACATCTGCTCAACAGAGACGGATTCCCTGCGCTGACACAGTTCACAGTTACACGAGAAGCAATCTGAGCGGTCCGTCGACCGGAGACGTGTTTCCCAAGAGGTCGTTTAGCGAGTGAACAGCAGTGTGCGCGACTTTCAGGAGTGTGCCTGGAAAGTGCCAGAATCACCAGGAGCATCTGTGCAAAAGCTGCTGCCTCTGTGACCGCATTGAGGCACGTTCGCGTGTCTGCGAGTATATAGACGGCTCTTTCGCGTTCACTCCGAGGGAAACGGTCAGCTATTGCTTCTGCGCGTACAGACGCGATTCCCTTGTCTCTTGCGAACACAGGGAACTCTGTGCATCCAAATCTACAGGCTAAGGACGCGTCTGCATATGTTTTGGTGAACAATCGAGTGTGCGTGTTCTGACAGCTGCCTCTATGCAGACGTCTCCACAGAGCCACTTCTGAATGCCCCGCAGCCCAGGACTGAATGGATACACTAACAAGTGCACCGGTGTGAGCAACCACATATGCAGAAGGACGTCTTTCATCTCACAGAAGCGCGAACGTCTTGGCGTTCAAGCACATGGCAGAAACAAGGTGTGAACAGATGAGCTGCTGCTATTTTCTCCGTTCGGCATGCTTCGTTGTAGCTCTCTTGCCGGTCGCCGGCTTAGCGGCTTGCTTTGCGCGACTAGCTCTGGGGAGAGAAGGAGATAGCGCCGGAAACCTCGCCTTTTGCCTTCTTCGGCGCTGGAACCTGGTTGCTGCGCCTTCTCTTTGTCCATGTGCACACACACGATTCCTCAGCGAAAACCATGCAGAAACCTTTCCACGAGCACCCAGGGATGTGCACCCAGCACCACGTGCACGCACACGCAGCTAGAGAAAAGCACCTACCTTTTCACACACTGATGCCTAAGCAAACGCGTGGCCACACACACGCACACATCCGCAAGCGCGCCTACTCCCATCTATTGAGGGAAAGACGGACGAGCAACGTCCTGACAGGCTTGAGGGGAAAAACGTCCGTTGACGGTTGGCGTACTGCACGCCCGCCTACGGGGCTGCAGGGGAATCCACATTTGGAAGGTACCTGAAGATGTGTGCCTGTTCTTGGAGCTCCGCTAGTAGGGTAGCAAAGACACTCGTAGGCAGTACTGAATGCTGCTCCGTGCTACTTCTCCTCCGCTGGCAAATGCTTCACAGTCGCCCTAGGAAAGACGTTTAACAATCGATCTCCAAGAGGAACGAAACACATGATGCCATAAGGCGAAAGAATAGCAGGGCATCTCTTCACAGGCTTGTCCCTGATCTATAGCTGAGGGCAAACACTTGTGTGCTTGTGGGAGAGCCTGTGTCTTTCCTGGAAGCGTTTGGGAGTTTTGCTCAGACGCGTGTTTCCTCAAGTTCAAGAATCAAGATCTAGGATACCTGCAGACAGGTGCCTGTTTGTGTGGAGACAGTCTGTTTGAAACTGTGTTCCTCAGCGCCCGCTCTTTCTCCCCGTCGCTCCACACGCCTGGGAGTCCCTTTCTTTCTCTCCACAAGCACATGTGTTGACTTCGTCGCACATGTGCATCTGCACAAGCGTTGAGCTCAGCAGAGCGTGTCTCTTGACACTTGATGTGCGTTGGCTGTGTCTGCCTGCTCCAGTGAAGAGAGAAACGGGAAATCATCTTGGTAGAGGCAACAAAGCAAAAGCGAGGCAGGATTGACATCTGCTCAACAGAGACGGATTCCCTGCGCTGACACAGTTCACAGTTACACGAGAAGCAATCTGAGCGGTCCGTCGACCGGAGACGTGTTTCCCAAGAGGTCATTTAGCGAGTGAACAGCAGTGTGCGCGACTTTCAGGAGTGTGCCTGGAAAGTGCCAGAATCACCAGGAGCATCTGTGCAAAAGCTGCTGCCTCTGTGACCGCATTGAGGCACGTTCGCGTGTCTGCGAGTATATAGACGGCTCTTTCGCGTTCACTCCGAGGGAAACGGTCAGCTATTGCTTCTGCGCGTACAGACGCGATTCCCTTGTCTCTTGCGAACACAGGGAACTCTGTGCATCCAAATCTACAGGCTAAGGACGCGTCTGCATATGTTTTGGTGAACAATCGAGTGTGCGTGTTCTGACAGCTGCCTCTATGCAGACGTCTCCACAGAGCCACTTCTGAATGCCCCGCAGCCCAGGACTGAATGGATACACTAACAAGTGCACCGGTGTGAGCAACCACATATGCAGAAGGACGTCTTTCATCTCACAGAAGCGCGAACGTCTTGGCGTTCAAGCACATGGCAGAAACAAGGTGTGAACAGATGAGCTGCTGCTATTTTCTCCGTTCGGCATGCTTCGTTGTAGCTCTCTTGCCGGTCGCCGGCTTAGCGGCTTGCTTTGCGCGACTAGCTCTGGGGAGAGAAGGAGATAGCGCCGGAAACCTCGCCTTTTGCCTTCTTCGGCGCTGGAACCTGGTTGCTGCGCCTTCTCTTTGTCCATGTGCACACACACGATTCCTCAGCGAAAACCATGCAGAAACCTTTCCACGAGCACCCAGGGATGTGCACCCAGCACCACGTGCACGCACACGCAGCTAGAGAAAAGCACCTACCTTTTCACACACTGATGCCTAAGCAAACGCGTGGCCACACACACGCACACATCCGCAAGCGCGCCTACTCCCATCTATTGAGGGAAAGACGGACGAGCAACGTCCTGACAGGCTTGAGGGGAAAAACGTCCGTTGACGGTTGGCGTACTGCACGCCCGCCTACGGGGCTGCAGGGGAATCCACATTTGGAAGGTACCTGAAGATGTGTGCCTGTTCTTGGAGCTCCGCTAGTAGGGTAGCAAAGACACTCGTAGGCAGTACTGAATGCTGCTCCGTGCTACTTCTCCTCCGCTGGCAAATGCTTCACAGTCGCCCTAGGAAAGACGTTTAACAATCGATCTCCAAGAGGAACGAAACACATGATGCCATAAGGCGAAAGAATAGCAGGGCATCTCTTCACAGGCTTGTCCCTGATCTATAGCTGAGGGCAAACACTTGTGTGCTTGTGGGAGAGCCTGTGTCTTTCCTGGAAGCGTTTGGGAGTTTTGCTCAGACGCGTGTTTCCTCAAGTTCAAGAATCAAGATCTAGGATACCTGCAGACAGGTGCCTGTTTGTGTGGAGACAGTCTGTTTGAAACTGTGTTCCTCAGCGCCCGCTCTTTCTCCCCGTCGCTCCACACGCCTGGGAGTCCCTTTCTTTCTCTCCACAAGCACATGTGTTGACTTCGTCGCACATGTGCATCTGCACAAGCGTTGAGCTCAGCAGAGCGTGTCTCTTGACACTTGATGTGCGTTGGCTGTGTCTGCCTGCTCCAGTGAAGAGAGAAACGGGAAATCATCTTGGTAGAGGCAACAAAGCAAAAGCGAGGCAGGATTGACATCTGCTCAACAGAGACGGATTCCCTGCGCTGACACAGTTCACAGTTACACGAGAAGCAATCTGAGCGGTCCGTCGACCGGAGACGTGTTTCCCAAGAGGTCGTTTAGCGAGTGAACAGCAGTGTGCGCGACTTTCAGGAGTGTGCCTGGAAAGTGCCAGAATCACCAGGAGCATCTGTGCAAAAGCTGCTGCCTCTGTGACCGCATTGAGGCACGTTCGCGTGTCTGCGAGTATATAGACGGCTCTTTCGCGTTCACTCCGAGGGAAACGGTCAGCTATTGCTTCTGCGCGTACAGACGCGATTCCCTTGTCTCTTGCGAACACAGGGAACTCTGTGCATCCAAATCTACAGGCTAAGGACGCGTCTGCATATGTTTTGGTGAACAATCGAGTGTGCGTGTTCTGACAGCTGCCTCTATGCAGACGTCTCCACAGAGCCACTTCTGAATGCCCCGCAGCCCAGGACTGAATGGATACACTAACAAGTGCACCGGTGTGAGCAACCACATATGCAGAAGGACGTCTTTCATCTCACAGAAGCGCGAACGTCTTGGCGTTCAAGCACATGGCAGAAACAAGGTGTGAACAGATGAGCTGCTGCTATTTTCTCCGTTCGGCATGCTTCGTTGTAGCTCTCTTGCCGGTCGCCGGCTTAGCGGCTTGCTTTGCGCGACTAGCTCTGGGGAGAGAAGGAGATAGCGCCGGAAACCTCGCCTTTTGCCTTCTTCGGCGCTGGAACCTGGTTGCTGTGCCTTCTCTTTGTCCATGTGCACACACACGATTCCTCAGCGAAAACCATGCAGAAACCTTTCCACGAGCACCCAGGGATGTGCACCCAGCACCACGTGCACGCACACGCAGCTAGAGAAAAGCACCTACCTTTTCACACACTGATGCCTAAGCAAACGCGTGGCCACACACACGCACACATCCGCAAGCGCGCCTACTCCCATCTATTGAGGGAAAGACGGACGAGCAACGTCCTGACAGGCTTGAGGGGAAAAACGTCCGTTGACGGTTGGCGTACTGCACGCCCGCCTACGGGGCTGCAGGGGAATCCACATTTGGAAGGTACCTGAAGATGTGTGCCTGTTCTTGGAGCTCCGCTAGTAGGGTAGCAAAGACACTCGTAGGCAGTACTGAATGCTGCTCCGTGCTACTTCTCCTCCGGTGGCAAATGCTTCACAGTCGCCCGAGGAAAGACGTTTAACAATCGATCTCCAAGAGAAACGAAACACATGATGCCATAAGGCGAAAGAATAGCAGGGCATCTCTTCACAGGCTTGTCCCTGATCTATAGCTGAGGGCAAACACTTGTGTGCTTGTGGGAGAGCCTGTGTCTTTCCTGGAAGCGTTTGGGAGTTTTGCTCAGACGCGTGTTTCCTCAAGTTCAAGAATCAAGATCTAGGATACCTGCAGACAGGTGCCTGTTTGTGTGGAGACAGTCTGTTTGAAACTGTGTTCCTCAGCGCCCGCTCTTTCTCCCCGTCGCTCCACACGCCTGGGAGTCCCTTTCTTTCTCTCCACAAGCACGTGTGTTGACTTCGTCGCACATGTGCATCTGCACAAGCGTTGAGCTCAGCAGAGCGTGTCTCTTGACACTTGATGTGCGTTGGCTGTGTCTGCCTGCTCCAGTGAAGAGAGAAACGGGAAATCATCTTGGTAGAGGCAACAAAGCAAAAGCGAGGCAGGATTGACATCTGCTCAACAGAGACGGATTCCCTGCGCTGACACAGTTCACAGTTACACGAGAAGCAATCTGAGCGGTCCGTCGACCGGAGACGTGTTTCCCAAGAGGTCGTTTAGCGAGTGAACAGCAGTGTGCGCGACTTTCAGGAGTGTGCCTGGAAAGTGCCAGAATCACCAGGAGCATCTGTGCAAAAGCTGCTGCCTCTGTGACCGCATTGAGGCACGTTCCCGTGTCTGCGAGTATATAGACGGCTCTTTCGCGTTCACTCCGAGGGAAACGGTCCGCTATTGCTTCTGCGCGTACAGACGCGATTCCCTTGTCTCTTGCGAACACAGGGAACTCTGTGCATCCAAATCTACAGGCTAAGGACGCGTCTGCATATGTTTTGGTGAACAATCGAGTGTGCGTGTTCTGACAGCTGCCTCTATGCAGACGTCTCCACAGAGCCACTTCTGAATGCCCCGCAGCCCAGGACTGAATGGATACACTAACAAGTGCACCGGTGTGAGCAACCACATATGCAGAAGGACGTCTTTCATCTCACAGAAGCGCGAACGTCTTGGCGTTCAAGCACATGGCAGAAACAAGGTGTGAACAGATGAGCTGCTGCTATTTTCTCCGTTCGGCATGCTTCGTTGTAGCTCTCTTGCCGGTCGCCGGCTTAGCGGCTTGCTTTGCGCGACTAGCTCTGGGGAGAGAAGGAGATAGCGCCGGAAACCTCGCCTTTTGCCTTCTTCGGCGCTGGAACCTGGTTGCTGCGCCTTCTCTTTGTCCATGTGCACACACACGATTCCTCAGCGAAAACCATGCAGAAACCTTTCCACGAGCACCCAGGGATGTGCACCCAGCACCACGTGCACGCACACGCAGCTAGAGAAAAGCACCTACCTTTTCACACACTGATGCCTAAGCAAACGCGTGGCCACACACACGCACACATCCGCAAGCGCGCCTACTCCCATCTATTGAGGGAAAGACGGACGAGCAACGTCCTGACAGGCTTGAGGGGAAAAACGTCCGTTGACGGTTGGCGTACTGCACGCCCGCCTACGGGGCTGCAGGGGAATCCACATTTGGAAGGTACCTGAAGATGTGTGCCTGTTCTTGGAGCTCCGCTAGTAGGGTAGCAAAGACACTCGTAGGCAGTACTGAATGCTGCTCCGTGCTACTTCTCCTCCGCTGGCAAATGCTTCACAGTCGCCCTAGGAAAGACGTTTAACAATCGATCTCCAAGAGGAACGAAACACATGATGCCATAAGGCGAAAGAATAGCAGGGCATCTCTTCACAGGCTTGTCCCTGATCTATAGCTGAGGGCAAACACTTGTGTGCTTGTGGGAGAGCCTGTGTCTTTCCTGGAAGCGTTTGGGAGTTTTGCTCAGACGCGTGTTTCCTCAAGTTCAAGAATCAAGATCTAGGATACCTGCAGACAGGTGCCTGTTTGTGTGGAGACAGTCTGTTTGAAACTGTGTTCCTCAGCGCCCGCTCTTTCTCCCCGTCGCTCCACACGCCTGGGAGTCCCTTTCTTTCTCTCCACAAGCACGTGTGTTGACTTCGTCGCACATGTGCATCTGCACAAGCGTTGAGCTCAGCAGAGCGTGTCTCTTGACACTTGATGTGCGTTGGCTGTGTCTGCGTGCTCCAGTGAAGAGAGAAACGGGAAATCATCTTGGTAGAGGCAACAAAGCAAAAGCGAGGCAGGATTGACATCTGCTCAACAGAGACGGATTCCCTGCGCTGACACAGTTCACAGTTACACGAGAAGCAATCTGAGCGGTCCGTCGACCGGAGACGTGTTTCCCAAGAGGTCGTTTAGCGAGTGAACAGCAGTGTGCGCGACTTTCAGGAGTGTGCCTGGAAAGTGCCAGAATCACCAGGAGCATCTGTGCAAAAGCTGCTGCCTCTGTGACCGCATTGAGGCACGTTCGCGTGTCTGCGAGTATATAGACGGCTCTTTCGCGTTCACTCCGAGGGAAACGGTCCGCTATTGCTTCTGTGCGCACAGACGCGATTCCCTTGTCTCTTGCGAACACAGGGAACTCTGTGCATCCAAATCTACAGGCTAAGGACGCGTCTGCATATGTTTTGGTGAACAATCGAGTGTGCGTGTTCTGACAGCTGCCTCTATGCAGACGTCTCCACAGAGCCACTTCTGAATGCCCCGCAGCCCAGGACTGAATGGATACACTAACAAGTGCACCGGTGTGAGCAACCACATATGCAGAAGGACGTCTTTCATCTCACAGAAGCGCGAACGTCTTGGCGTTCAAGCACATGGCAGAAACAAGGTGTGAACAGATGAGCTGCTGCTATTTTCTCCGTTCGGCATGCTTCGTTGTAGCTCTCTTGCCGGTCGCCGGCTTAGCGGCTTGCTTTGCGCGACTAGCTCTGGGGAGAGAAGGAGATAGCGCCGGAAACCTCGCCTTTTGCCTTCTTCGGCGCTGGAACCTGGTTGCTGCGCCTTCTCTTTGTCCATGTGCACACACACGATTCCTCAGCGAAAACCATGCAGAAACCTTTCCACGAGCACCCAGGGATGTGCACCCAGCACCACGTGCACGCACACGCAGCTAGAGAAAAGCACCTACCTTTTCACACACTGAAGCCTAAGCAAACGCGTGGCCACACACACGCACACATCCGCAAGCGCGCCTACTCCCATCTATTGAGGGAAAGACGGACGAGCAACGTCCTGACAGGCTTGAGGGGAAAAACGTCCGTTGACGGTTGGCGTACTGCACGCCCGCCTACGGGGCTGCAGGGGAATCCACATTTGGAAGGTACCTGAAGATGTGTGCCTGTTCTTGGAGCTCCGCTAGTAGGGTAGCAAAGACACTCGTAGGCAGTACTGAATGCTGCTCCGTGCTACTTCTCCTCCGCTGGCAAATGCTTCACAGTCGCCCTAGGAAAGACGTTTAACAATCGATCTCCAAGAGGAACGAAACACATGATGCCATAAGGCGAAAGAATAGCAGGGCATCTCTTCACAGGCTTGTCCCTGATCTATAGCTGAGGGCAAACACTTGTGTGCTTGTGGGAGAGCCTGTGTCTTTCCTGGAAGCGTTTGGGAGTTTTGCTCAGACGCGTGTTTCCTCAAGTTCAAGAATCAAGATCTAGGATACCTGCAGACAGGTGCCTGTTTGTGTGGAGACAGTCTGTTTGAAACTGTGTTCCTCAGCGCCCGCTCTTTCTCCCCGTCGCTCCACACGCCTGGGAGTCCCTTTCTTTCTCTCCACAAGCACGTGTGTTGACTTCGTCGCACATGTGCATCTGCACAAGCGTTGAGCTCAGCAGAGCGTGTCTCTTGACACTTGATGTGCGTTGGCTGTGTCTGCCTGCTCCAGTGAAGAGAGAAACGGGAAATCATCTTGGTAGAGGCAACAAAGCAAAAGCGAGGCAGGATTGACATCTGCTCAACAGAGACGGATTCCCTGCGCTGACACAGTTCACAGTTACACGAGAAGCAATCTGAGCGGTCCGTCGACCGGAGACGTGTTTCCCAAGAGGTCGTTTAGCGAGTGAACAGCAGTGTGCGCGACTTTCAGGAGTGTGCCTGGAAAGTGCCAGAATCACCAGGAGCATCTGTGCAAAAGCTGCTGCCTCTGTGACCGCATTGAGGCACGTTCGCGTGTCTGCGAGTATATAGACGGCTCTTTCGCGTTCACTCCGAGGGAAACGGTCCGCTATTGCTTCTGTGCGCACAGACGCGATTCCCTCGTCTCTTGCGAACACAGGGAACTCTGTGCATCCAAATCTACAGGCTAAGGACGCGTCTGCATATGTTTTGGTGAACAATCGAGTGTGCGTGTTCTGACAGCTGCCTCTATGCAGACGTCTCCACAGAGCCACTTCTGAATGCCCCGCAGCCCAGGACTGAATGGATACACTAACAAGTGCACCGGTGTGAGCAACCACATATGCAGAAGGACGTCTTTCATCTCACAGAAGCGCGAACGTCTTGGCGTTCAAGCACATGGCAGAAACAAGGTGTGAACAGATGAGCTGCTGCTATTTTCTCCGTTCGGCATGCTTCGTTGTAGCTCTCTTGCCGGTCGCCGGCTTAGCGGCTTGCTTTGCGCGACTAGCTCTGGGGAGAGAAGGAGATAGCGCCGGAAACCTCGCCTTTTGCCTTCTTCGGCGCTGGAACCTGGTTGCTGCGCCTTCTCTTTGTCCATGTGCACACACACGATTCCTCAGCGAAAACCATGCAGAAACCTTTCCACGAGCACCCAGGGATGTGCACCCAGCACCACGTGCACGCACACGCAGCTAGAGAAAAGCACCTACCTTTTCACACACTGATGCCCAAGCAAACGCGTGGCCACACACACGCACACATCCGCAAGCGCGCCTACTCCCATCTATTGAGGGAAAGACGGACGAGCAACGTCCTGACAGGCTTGAGGGGAAAAACGTCCGTTGACGGTTGGCGTACTGCACGCCCGCCTACGGGGCTGCAGGGGAATCCACATTTGGAAGGTACCTGAAGATGTGTGCCTGTTCTTGGAGCTCCGCTAGTAGGGTAGCAAAGACACTCGTAGGCAGTACTGAATGCTGCTCCGTGCTACTTCTCCTCCGCTGGCAAATGCTTCACAGTCGCCCTAGGAAAGACGTTTAACAATCGATCTCCAAGAGGAACGAAACACATGATGCCATAAGGCGAAAGAATAGCAGGGCATCTCTTCACAGGCTTGTCCCTGATCTATAGCTGAGGGCAAACACTTGTGTGCTTGTGGGAGAGCCTGTGTCTTTCCTGGAAGCGTTTGGGAGTTTTGCTCAGACGCGTGTTTCCTCAAGTTCAAGAATCAAGATGTAGGATACCTGCAGACAGGTGCCTGTTTGTGTGGAGACAGTCTGTTTGAAACTGTGTTCCTCAGCGCCCGCTCTTTCTCCCCGTCGCTCCACACGCCTGGGAGTCCCTTTCTTTCTCTCCACAAGCACGTGTGTTGACTTCGTCGCACATGTGCATCTGCACAAGCGTTGAGCTCAGCAGAGCGTGTCTCTTGACACTTGATGTGCGTTGGCTGTGTCTGCCTGCTCCAGTGAAGAGAGAAACGGGAAATCATCTTGGTAGAGGCAACAAAGCAAAAGCGAGGCAGGATTGACATCTGCTCAACAGAGACGGATTCCCTGCGCTGACACAGTTCACAGTTACACGAGAAGCAATCTGAGCGGTCCGTCGACCGGAGACGTGTTTCCCAAGAGGTCGTTTAGCGAGTGAACAGCAGTGTGCGCGACTTTCAGGAGTGTGCCTGGAAAGTGCCAGAATCACCAGGAGCATCTGTGCAAAAGCTGCTGCCTCTGTGACCGCATTGAGGCACGTTCGCGTGTCTGCGAGTATATAGACGGCTCTTTCGCGTTCACTCCGAGGGAAACGGTCCGCTATTGCTTCTGTGCGCACAGACGCGATTCCCTTGTCTCTTGCGAACACAGGGAACTCTGTGCATCCAAATCTACAGGCTAAGGACGCGTCTGCATATGTTTTGGTGAACAATCGAGTGTGCGTGTTCTGACAGCTGCCTCTATGCAGACGTCTCCACAGAGCCACTTCTGAATGCCCCGCAGCCCAGGACTGAATGGATACACTAACAAGTGCACCGGTGTGAGCAACCACGTATGCAGAAGGACGTCTTTCATCTCACAGAAGCGCGAACGTCTTGGCGTTCAAGCACATGGCAGAAACAAGATGTGAACAGATGAGCTGCTGCTATTTTCTCCGTTCGGCATGCTTCGTTGTAGCTCTCTTGCCGGTCGCCGGCTTAGCGGCTTGCTTTGCGCGACTAGCTCTGGGGAGAGAAGGAGATAGCGCCGGAAACCTCGCCTTTTGCCTTCTTCGGCGCTGGAACCTGGTTGCTGCGCCTTCTCTTTGTCCATGTGCACACACACGATTCCTCAGCGAAAACCATGCAGAAACCTTTCCACGAGCACCCAGGGATGTGCACCCAGCACCACGTGCACGCACACGCAGCTAGAGAAAAGCACCTACCTTTTCACACACTGATGCCCAAGCAAACGCGTGGCCACACACACGCACACATCCGCAAGCGCGCCTACTCCCATCTATTGAGGGAAAGACGGACGAGCAACGTCCTGACAGGCTTGAGGGGAAAAACGTCCGTTGACGGTTGGCGTACTGCACGCCCGCCTACGGGGCTGCAGGGGAATCCACATTTGGAAGGTACCTGAAGATGTGTGCCTGTTCTTGGAGCTCCGCTAGTAGGGTAGCAAAGACACTCGTAGGCAGTACTGAATGCTGCTCCGTGCTACTTCTCCTCCGCTGGCAAATGCTTCACAGTCGCCCTAGGAAAGACGTTTAACAATCGATCTCCAAGAGGAACGAAACACATGATGCCATAAGGCGAAAGAATAGCAGGGCATCTCTTCACAGGCTTGTCCCTGATCTATAGCTGAGGGCAAACACTTGTGTGCTTGTGGGAGAGCCTGTGTCTTTCCTGGAAGCGTTTGGGAGTTTTGCTCAGACGCGTGTTTCCTCAAGTTCAAGAATCAAGATCTAGGATACCTGCAGACAGGTGCCTGTTTGTGTGGAGACAGTCTGTTTGAAACTGTGTTCCTCAGCGCCCGCTCTTTCTCCCCGTCGCTCCACACGCCTGGGAGTCCCTTTCTTTCTCTCCACAAGCACGTGTGTTGACTTCGTCGCACATGTGCATCTGCACAAGCGTTGAGCTCAGCAGAGCGTGTCTCTTGACACTTGATGTGCGTTGGCTGTGTCTGCGTGCTCCAGTGAAGAGAGAAACGGGAAATCATCTTGGTAGAGGCAACAAAGCAAAAGCGAGGCAGGATTGACATCTGCTCAACAGAGACGGATTCCCTGCGCTGACACAGTTCACAGTTACACGAGAAGCAATCTGAGCGGTCCGTCGACCGGAGACGTGTTTCCCAAGAGGTCGTTTAGCGAGTGAACAGCAGTGTGCGCGACTTTCAGGAGTGTGCCTGGAAAGTGCCAGAATCACCAGGAGCATCTGTGCAAAAGCTGCTGCCTCTGTGACCGCATTGAGGCACGTTCGCGTGTCTGCGAGTATATAGACGGCTCTTTCGCGTTCACTCCGAGGGAAACGGTCCGCTATTGCTTCTGTGCGCACAGACGCGATTCCCTTGTCTCTTGCGAACACAGGGAACTCTGTGCATCCAAATCTACAGGCTAAGGACGCGTCTGCATATGTTTTGGTGAACAATCGAGTGTGCGTGTTCTGACAGCTGCCTCTATGCAGACGTCTCCACAGAGCCACTTCTGAATGCCCCGCAGCCCAGGACTGAATGGATACACTAACAAGTGCACCGGTGTGAGCAACCACATATGCAGAAGGACGTCTTTCATCTCACAGAAGCGCGAACGTCTTGGCGTTCAAGCACATGGCAGAAACAAGGTGTGAACAGATGAGCTGCTGCTATTTTCTCCGTTCGGCATGCTTCGTTGTAGCTCTCTTGCCGGTCGCCGGCTTAGCGGCTTGCTTTGCGCGACTAGCTCTGGGGAGAGAAGGAGATAGCGCCGGAAACCTCGCCTTTTGCCTTCTTCGGCGCTGGAACCTGGTTGCTGCGCCTTCTCTTTGTCCATGTGCACACACACGATTCCTCAGCGAAAACCATGCAGAAACCTTTCCACGAGCACCCGGGGATGTGCACCCAGCACCACGTGCACGCACACGCAGCTAGAGAAAAGCACCTACCTTTTCACACACTGAAGCCTAAGCAAACGCGTGGCCACACACACGCACACATCCGCAAGCGCGCCTACTCCCATCTATTGAGGGAAAGACGGACGAGCAACGTCCTGACAGGCTTGAGGGGAAAAACGTCCGTTGACGGTTGGCGTACTGCACGCCCGCCTACGGGGCTGCAGGGGAATCCACATTTGGAAGGTACCTGAAGATGTGTGCCTGTTCTTGGAGCTCCGCTAGTAGGGTAGCAAAGACACTCGTAGGCAGTACTGAATGCTGCTCCGTGCTACTTCTCCTCCGCTGGCAAATGCTTCACAGTCGCCCTAGGAAAGACGTTTAACAATCGATCTCCAAGAGGAACGAAACACATGATGCCATAAGGCGAAAGAATAGCAGGGCATCTCTTCACAGCCTTGTCCCTGATCTATAGCTGAGGGCAAACACTTGTGTGCTTGTGGGAGAGCCTGTGTCTTTCCTGGAAGCGTTTGGGAGTTTTGCTCAGACGCGTGTTTCCTCAAGTTCAAGAATCAAGATCTAGGATACCTGCAGACAGGTGCCTGTTTGTGTAGAGACAGTCTGTTTGAAACTGTTTTCCTCAGCGCCCGCTCTTTCTCCCCGTCGCTCCACACGCCTGGGAGTCCCTTTCTTTCTCTCCACAAGCACGTGTGTTGACTTCGTCGCACATGTGCATCTGCACAAGCGTTGAGCTCAGCAGAGCGTGTCTCTTGACACTTGATGTGCGTTGGCTGTGTCTGCCTGCTCCAGTGAAGAGAGAAACGGGAAATCATCTTGGTAGAGGCAACAAAGCAAAAGCGAGGCAGGATTGACATCTGCTCAACAGAGACGGACTCCCTGCGCTGACACAGTTCACAGTTACACGAGAAGCAATCTGAGCGGTCCGTCGACCGGAGACGTGTTTCCCAAGAGGTCGTTTAGCGAGTGAACAGCAGTGTGCGCGACTTTCAGGAGTGTGCCTGGAAAGTGCCAGAATCACCAGGAGCATCTGTGCAAAAGCTGCTGCCTCTGTGACCGCATTGAGGCACGTTCGCGTGTCTGCGAGTATATAGACGGCTCTTTCGCGTTCACTCCGAGGGAAACGGTCCGCTATTGCTTCTGTGCGCACAGACGCGATTCCCTTGTCTCTTGCGAACACAGGGAACTCTGTGCATCCAAATCTACAGGCTAAGGACGCGTCTGCATATGTTTTGGTGAACAATCGAGTGTGCGTGTTCTGACAGCTGCCTCTATGCAGACGTCTCCACAGAGCCACTTCTGAATGCCCCGCAGCCCAGGACTGAATGGATACACTAACAAGTGCACCGGTGTGAGCAACCACATATGCAGAAGGACGTCTTTCATCTCACAGAAGCGCGAACGTCTTGGCGTTCAAGCACATGGCAGAAACAAGGTGTGAACAGATGAGCTGCTGCTATTTTCTCCGTTCGGCATGCTTCGTTGTAGCTCTCTTGCCGGTCGCCGGCTTAGCGGCTTGCTTTGCGCGACTAGCTCTGGGGAGAGAAGGAGATAGCGCCGGAAACCTCGCCTTTTGCCTTCTTCGGCGCTGGAACCTGGTTGCTGCGCCTTCTCTTTGTCCATGTGCACACACACGATTCCTCAGCGAAAACCATGCAGAAACCTTTCCACGAGCACCCGGGGATGTGCACCCAGCACCACGTGCACGCACACGCAGCTAGAGAAAAGCACCTACCTTTTCACACACTGAAGCCTAAGCAAACGCGTGGCCACACACACGCACACATCCGCAAGCGCGCCTACTCCCATCTATTGAGGGAAAGACGGACGAGCAACGTCCTGACAGGCTTGAGGGGAAAAACGTCCGTTGACGGTTGGCGTACTGCACGCCCGCCTACGGGGCTGCAGGGGAATCCACATTTGGAAGGTACCTGAAGATGTGTGCCTGTTCTTGGAGCTCCGCTAGTAGGGTAGCAAAGACACTCGTAGGCAGTACTGAATGCTGCTCCGTGCTACTTCTCCTCCGCTGGCAAATGCTTCACAGTCGCCCGAGGAAAGACGTTTAACAATCGATCTCCAAGAGGAACGAAACACATGATGCCATAAGGCGAAAGAATAGCAGGGCATCTCTTCACAGGCTTGTCCCTGATCTATAGCTGAGGGCAAACACTTGTGTGCTTGTGGGAGAGCCTGTGTCTTTCCTGGAAGCGTTTGGGAGTTTTGCTCAGACGCGTGTTTCCTCAAGTTCAAGAATCAAGATCTAGGATACCTGCAGACAGGTGCCTGTTTGTGTGGAGACAGTCTGTTTGAAACTGTGTTCCTCAGCGCCCGCTCTTTCTCCCCGTCGCTCCACACGCCTGGGAGTCCCTTTCTTTCTCTCCACAAGCACGTGTGTTGACTTCGTCGCACATGTGCATCTGCACAAGCGTTGAGCTCAGCAGAGCGTGTCTCTTGACACTTGATGTGCGTTGGCTGTGTTTGCCTGCTCCAGTGAAGAGAGAAACGGGAAATCATCTTGGTAGAGGCAACAAAGCAAAAGCGAGGCAGGATTGACATCTGCTCAACAGAGACGGACTCCCTGCGCTGACACAGTTCACAGTTACACGAGAAGCAATCTGAGCGGTCCGTCGACCGGAGACGTGTTTCCCAAGAGGTCGTTTAGCGAGTGAACAGCAGTGTGCGCGACTTTCAGGAGTGTGCCTGGAAAGTGCCAGAATCACCAGGAGCATCTGTGCAAAAGCTGCTGCCTCTGTGACCGCATTGAGGCACGTTCGCGTGTCTGCGAGTATATAGACGGCTCTTTCGCGTTCACTCCGAGGGAAACGGTCCGCTATTGCTTCTGTGCGCACAGACGCGATTCCCTTGTCTCTTGCGAACACAGGGAACTCTGTGCATCCAAATCTACAGGCTAAGGACGCGTCTGCATATGTTTTGGTGAACAATCGAGTGTGCGTGTTCTGACAGCTGCCTCTATGCAGACGTCTCCACAGAGCCACTTCTGAATGCCCCGCAGCCCAGGACTGAATGGATACACTAACAAGTGCACCGGTGTGAGCAACCACATATGCAGAAGGACGTCTTTCATCTCACAGAAGCGCGAACGTCTTGGCGTTCAAGCACATGGCAGAAACAAGGTGTGAACAGATGAGCTGCTGCTATTTTCTCCGTTCGGCATGCTTCGTTGTAGCTCTCTTGCCGGTCGCCGGCTTAGCGGCTTGCTTTGCGCGACTAGCTCTGGGGAGAGAAGGAGATAGCGCCGGAAACCTCGCCTTTTGCCTTCTTCGGCGCTGGAACCTGGTTGCTGCGCCTTCTCTTTGTCCATGTGCACACACACGATTCCTCAGCGAAAACCATGCAGAAACCTTTCCACGAGCACCCAGGGATGTGCACCCAGCACCACGTGCACGCACACGCAGCTAGAGAAAAGCACCTACCTTTTCACACACTGAAGCCTAAGCAAACGCGTGGCCACACACACGCACACATCCGCAAGCGCGCCTACTCCCATCTATTGAGGGAAAGACGGACGAGCAACGTCCTGACAGGCTTGAGGGGAAAAACGTCCGTTGACGGTTGGCGTACTGCACGCCCGCCTACGGGGCTGCAGGGGAATCCACATTTGGAAGGTACCTGAAGATGTGTGCCTGTTCTTGGAGCTCCGCTAGTAGGGTAGCAAAGACACTCGTAGGCAGTACTGAATGCTGCTCCGTGCTACTTCTCCTCCGCTGGCAAATGCTTCACAGTCGCCCGAGGAAAGACGTTTAACAATCGATCTCCAAGAGGAACGAAACACATGATGCCATAAGGCGAAAGAATAGCAGGGCATCTCTTCACAGGCTTGTCCCTGATCTATAGCTGAGGGCAAACACTTGTGTGCTTGTGGGAGAGCCTGTGTCTTTCCTGGAAGCGTTTGGGAGTTTTGCTCAGACGCGTGTTTCCTCAAGTTCAAGAATCAAGATCTAGGATACCTGCAGACAGGTGCCTGTTTGTGTGGAGACAGTCTGTTTGAAACTGTGTTCCTCAGCGCCCGCTCTTTCTCCCCGTCGCTCCACACGCCTGGGAGTCCCTTTCTTTCTCTCCACAAGCACGTGTGTTGACTTCGTCGCACATGTGCATCTGCACAAGCGTTGAGCTCAGCAGAGCGTGTCTCTTGACACTTGATGTGCGTTGGCTGTGTCTGCCTGCTCCAGTGAAGAGAGAAACGGGAAATCATCTTGGTAGAGGCAACAAAGCAAAAGCGAGGCAGGATTGACATCTGCTCAACAGAGACGGATTCCCTGCGCTGACACAGTTCACAGTTACACGAGAAGCAATCTGAGCGGTCCGTCGACCGGAGACGTGTTTCCCAAGAGGTCGTTTAGCGAGTGAACAGCAGTGTGCGCGACTTTCAGGAGTGTGCCTGGAAAGTGCCAGAATCACCAGGAGCATCTGTGCAAAAGCTGCTGCCTCTGTGACCGCATTGAGGCACGTTCGCGTGTCTGCGAGTATATAGACGGCTCTTTCGCGTTCACTCCGAGGGAAACGGTCCGCTATTGCTTCTGTGCGCACAGACGCGATTCCCTTGTCTCTTGCGAACACAGGGAACTCTGTGCATCCAAATCTACAGGCTAAGGACGCGTCTGCATATGTTTTGGTGAACAATCGAGTGTGCGTGTTCTGACAGCTGCCTCTATGCAGACGTCTCCACAGAGCCACTTCTGAATGCCCCGCAGCCCAGGACTGAATGGATACACTAACAAGTGCACCGGTGTGAGCAACCACATATGCAGAAGGACGTCTTTCATCTCACAGAAGCGCGAACGTCTTGGCGTTCAAGCACATGGCAGAAACAAGGTGTGAACAGATGAGCTGCTGCTATTTTCTCCGTTCGGCATGCTTCGTTGTAGCTCTCTTGCCGGTCGCCGGCTTAGCGGCTTGCTTTGCGCGACTAGCTCTGGGGAGAGAAGGAGATAGCGCCGGAAACCTCGCCTTTTGCCTTCTTCGGCGCTGGAACCTGGTTGCTGCGCCTTCTCTTTGTCCATGTGCACACACACGATTCCTCAGCGAAAACCATGCAGAAACCTTTCCACGAGCACCCGGGGATGTGCACCCAGCACCACGTGCACGCACAGGCAGCTAGAGAAAAGCACCTACCTTTTCACACACTGATGCCTAAGCAAACGCGTGGCCACACACACGCACACATCCGCAAGCGCGCCTACTCCCATCTATTGAGGGAAAGACGGACGAGCAACGTCCTGACAGGCTTGAGGGGAAAAACGTCCGTTGACGGTTGGCGTACTGCACGCCCGCCTACGGGGCTGCAGGGGAATCCACATTTGGAAGGTACCTGAAGATGTGTGCCTGTTCTTGGAGCTCCGCTAGTAGGGTAGCAAAGACACTCGTAGGCAGTACTGAATGCTGCTCCGTGCTACTTCTCCTCCGCTGGCAAATGCTTCACAGTCGCCCTAGGAAAGACGTTTAACAATCGATCTCCAAGAGGAACGAAACACATGATGCCATAAGGCGAAAGAATAGCAGGGCATCTCTTCACAGGCTTGTCCCTGATCTATAGCTGAGGGCAAACACTTGTGTGCTTGTGGGAGAGCCTGTGTCTTTCCTGGAAGCGTTTGGGAGTTTTGCTCAGACGCGTGTTTCCTCAAGTTCAAGAATCAAGATCTAGGATACCTGCAGACAGGTGCCTGTTTGTGTGGAGACAGTCTGTTTGAAACTGTGTTCCTCAGCGCCCGCTCTTTCTCCCCGTCGCTCCACACGCCTGGGAGTCCCTTTCTTTCTCTCCACAAGCACGTGTGTTGACTTCGTCGCACATGTGCATCTGCACAAGCGTTGAGCTCAGCAGAGCGTGTCTCTTGACACTTGATGTGCGTTGGCTGTGTCTGCCTGCTCCAGTGAAGAGAGAAACGGGAAATCATCTTGGTAGAGGCAACAAAGCAAAAGCGAGGCAGGATTGACATCTGCTCAACAGAGACGGATTCCCTGCGCTGACACAGTTCACAGTTACACGAGAAGCAATCTGAGCGGTCCGTCGACCGGAGACGTGTTTCCCAAGAGGTCGTTTAGCGAGTGAACAGCAGTGTGCGCGACTTTCAGGAGTGTGCCTGGAAAGTGCCAGAATCACCAGGAGCATCTGTGCAAAAGCTGCTGCCTCTGTGACCGCATTGAGGCACGTTCGCGTGTCTGCGAGTATATAGACGGCTCTTTCGCGTTCACTCCGAGGGAAACGGTCCGCTATTGCTTCTGTGCGCACAGACGCGATTCCCTTGTCTCTTGCGAACACAGGGAACTCTGTGCATCCAAATCTACAGGCTAAGGACGCGTCTGCATATGTTTTGGTGAACAATCGAGTGTGCGTGTTCTGACAGCTGCCTCTATGCAGACGTCTCCACAGAGCCACTTCTGAATGCCCCGCAGCCCAGGACTGAATGGATACACTAACAAGTGCACCGGTGTGAGCAACCACATATGCAGAAGGACGTCTTTCATCTCACAGAAGCGCGAACGTCTTGGCGTTCAAGCACATGGCAGAAACAAGGTGTGAACAGATGAGCTGCTGCTATTTTCTCCGTTCGGCATGCTTCGTTGTAGCTCTCTTGCCGGTCGCCGGCTTAGCGGCTTGCTTTGCGCGACTAGCTCTGGGGAGAGAAGGAGATAGCGCCGGAAACCTCGCCTTTTGCCTTCTTCGGCGCTGGAACCTGGTTGCTGCGCCTTCTCTTTGTCCATGTGCACACACACGATTCCTCAGCGAAAACCATGCAGAAACCTTTCCACGAGCACCCAGGGATGTGCACCCAGCACCACGTGCACGCACACGCAGCTAGAGAAAAGCACCTACCTTTTCACACACTGATGCCTAAGCAAACGCGTGGCCACACACACGCACACATCCGCAAGCGCGCCTACTCCCATCTATTGAGGGAAAGACGGACGAGCAACGTCCTGACAGGCTTGAGGGGAAAAACGTCCGTTGACGGTTGGCGTACTGCACGCCCGCCTACGGGGCTGCAGGGGAATCCACATTTGGAAGGTACCTGAAGATGTGTGCCTGTTCTTGGAGCTCCGCTAGTAGGGTAGCAAAGACACTCGTAGGCAGTACTGAATGCTGCTCCGTGCTACTTCTCCTCCGCTGGCAAATGCTTCACAGTCGCCCTAGGAAAGACGTTTAACAATCGATCTCCAAGAGGAACGAAACACATGATGCCATAAGGCGAAAGAATAGCAGGGCATCTCTTCACAGGCTTGTCCCTGATCTATAGCTGAGGGCAAACACTTGTGTGCTTGTGGGAGAGCCTGTGTCTTTCCTGGAAGCGTTTGGGAGTTTTGCTCAGACGCGTGTTTCCTCAAGTTCAAGAATCAAGATCTAGGATACCTGCAGACAGGTGCCTGTTTGTGTGGAGACAGTCTGTTTGAAACTGTGTTCCTCAGCGCCCGCTCTTTCTCCCCGTCGCTCCACACGCCTGGGAGTCCCTTTCTTTCTCTCCACAAGCACGTGTGTTGACTTCGTCGCACATGTGCATCTGCACAAGCGTTGAGCTCAGCAGAGCGTGTCTCTTGACACTTGATGTGCGTTGGCTGTGTCTGCCTGCTCCAGTGAAGAGAGAAACGGGAAATCATCTTGGTAGAGGCAACAAAGCAAAAGCGAGGCAGGATTGACATCTGCTCAACAGAGACGGATTCCCTGCGCTGACACAGTTCACAGTTACACGAGAAGCAATCTGAGCGGTCCGTCGACCGGAGACGTGTTTCCCAAGAGGTCGTTTAGCGAGTGAACAGCAGTGTGCGCGACTTTCAGGAGTGTGCCTGGAAAGTGCCAGAATCACCAGGAGCATCTGTGCAAAAGCTGCTGCCTCTGTGACCGCATTGAGGCACGTTCGCGTGTCTGCGAGTATATAGACGGCTCTTTCGCGTTCACTCCGAGGGAAACGGTCCGCTATTGCTTCTGTGCGCACAGACGCGATTCCCTTGTCTCTTGCGAACACAGGGAACTCTGTGCATCCAAATCTACAGGCTAAGGACGCGTCTGCATATGTTTTGGTGAACAATCGAGTGTGCGTGTTCTGACAGCTGCCTCTATGCAGACGTCTCCACAGAGCCACTTCTGAATGCCCCGCAGCCCAGGACTGAATGGATACACTAACAAGTGCACCGGTGTGAGCAACCACATATGCAGAAGGACGTCTTTCATCTCACAGAAGCGCGAACGTCTTGGCGTTCAAGCACATGGCAGAAACAAGGTGTGAACAGATGAGCTGCTGCTATTTTCTCCGTTCGGCATGCTTCGTTGTAGCTCTCTTGCCGGTCGCCGGCTTAGCGGCTTGCTTTGCGCGACTAGCTCTGGGGAGAGAAGGAGATAGCGCCGGAAACCTCGCCTTTTGCCTTCTTCGGCGCTGGAACCTGGTTGCTGCGCCTTCTCTTTGTCCATGTGCACACACACGATTCCTCAGCGAAAACCATGCAGAAACCTTTCCACGAGCACCCAGGGATGTGCACCCAGCACCACGTGCACGCACACGCAGCTAGAGAAAAGCACCTACCTTTTCACACACTGATGCCTAAGCAAACGCGTGGCCACACACACGCACACATCCGCAAGCGCGCCTACTCCCATCTATTGAGGGAAAGACGGACGAGCAACGTCCTGACAGGCTTGAGGGGAAAAACGTCCGTTGACGGTTGGCGTACTGCACGCCCGCCTACGGGGCTGCAGGGGAATCCACATTTGGAAGGTACCTGAAGATGTGTGCCTGTTCTTGGAGCTCCGCTAGTAGGGTAGCAAAGACACTCGTAGGCAGTACTGAATGCTGCTCCGTGCTACTTCTCCTCCGCTGGCAAATGCTTCACAGTCGCCCTAGGAAAGACGTTTAACAATCGATCTCCAAGAGGAACGAAACACATGATGCCATAAGGCGAAAGAATAGCAGGGCATCTCTTCACAGGCTTGTCCCTGATCTATAGCTGAGGGCAAACACTTGTGTGCTTGTGGGAGAGCCTGTGTCTTTCCTGGAAGCGTTTGGGAGTTTTGCTCAGACGCGTGTTTCCTCAAGTTCAAGAATCAAGATCTAGGATACCTGCAGACAGGTGCCTGTTTGTGTGGAGACAGTCTGTTTGAAACTGTGTTCCTCAGCGCCCGCTCTTTCTCCCCGTCGCTCCACACGCCTGGGAGTCCCTTTCTTTCTCTCCACAAGCACGTGTGTTGACTTCGTCGCACATGTGCATCTGCACAAGCGTTGAGCTCAGCAGAGCGTGTCTCTTGACACTTGATGTGCGTTGGCTGTGTCTGCCTGCTCCAGTGAAGAGAGAAACGGGAAATCATCTTGGTATAGGCAACAAAGCAAAGGCGAGGCAGGATTGACATCTGCTCAACAGAGACGGATTCCCTGCGCTGACACAGTTCACAGTTACACGAGAAGCAATCTGAGCGGTCCGTCGACCGGAGACGTGTTTCCCAAGAGGTCGTTTAGCGAGTGAACAGCAGTGTGCGCGACTTTCAGGAGTGTGCCTGGAAAGTGCCAGAATCACCAGGAGCATCTGTGCAAAAGCTGCTGCCTCTGTGACCGCATTGAGGCACGTTCGCGTGTCTGCGAGTATATAGACGGCTCTTTCGCGTTCACTCCGAGGGAAACGGTCCGCTATTGCTTCTGTGCGCACAGACGCGATTCCCTTGTCTCTTGCGAACACAGGGAACTCTGTGCATCCAAATCTACAGGCTAAGGACGCGTCTGCATATGTTTTGGTGAACAATCGAGTGTGCGTGTTCTGACAGCTGCCTCTATGCAGACGTCTCCACAGAGCCACTTCTGAATGCCCCGCAGCCCAGGACTGAATGGATACACTAACAAGTGCACCGGTGTGAGCAACCACATATGCAGAAGGACGTCTTTCATCTCACAGAAGCGCGAACGTCTTGGCGTTCAAGCACATGGCAGAAACAAGGTGTGAACAGATGAGCTGCTGCTATTTTCTCCGTTCGGCATGCTTCGTTGTAGCTCTCTTGCCGGTCGCCGGCTTAGCGGCTTGCTTTGCGCGACTAGCTCTGGGGAGAGAAGGAGATAGCGCCGGAAACCTCGCCTTTTGCCTTCTTCGGCGCTGGAACCTGGTTGCTGCGCCTTCTCTTTGTCCATGTGCACACACACGATTCCTCAGCGAAAACCATGCAGAAACCTTTCCACGAGCACCCAGGGATGTGCACCCAGCACCACGTGCACGCACACGCAGCTAGAGAAAAGCACCTACCTTTTCACACACTGATGCCTAAGCAAACGCGTGGCCACACACACGCACACATCCGCAAGCGCGCCTACTCCCATCTATTGAGGGAAAGACGGACGAGCTCTTTGGTTGCTCTTCACAGGCTTGTCCCTGATCTATAGCTGAGGGCAAACACTTGTGTGCTTGTGGGAGAGCCTGTGTCTTTCCTGGAAGCGTTTGGGAGTTTTGCTCAGACGCGTGTTTCCTCAAGTTCAAGAATCAAGATCTAGGATACCTGCAGACAGGTGCCTGTTTGTGTGGAGACAGTCTGTTTGAAACTGTGTTCCTCAGCGCCCGCTCTTTCTCCCCGTCGCTCCACACGCCTGGGAGTCCCTTTCTTTCTCTCCACAAGCACGTGTGTTGACTTCGTCGCACATGTGCATCTGCACAAGCGTTGAGCTCAGCAGAGCGTGTCTCTTGACACTTGATGTGCGTTGGCTGTGTCTGCCTGCTCCAGTGAAGAGAGAAACGGGAAATCATCTTGGTATAGGCAACAAAGCAAAGGCGAGGCAGGATTGACATCTGCTCAACAGAGACGGATTCCCTGCGCTGACACAGTTCACAGTTACACGAGAAGCAATCTGAGCGGTCCGTCGACCGGAGACGTGTTTCCCAAGAGGTCGTTTAGCGAGTGAACAGCAGTGTGCGCGACTTTCAGGAGTGTGCCTGGAAAGTGCCAGAATCACCAGGAGCATCTGTGCAAAAGCTGCTGCCTCTGTGACCGCATTGAGGCACGTTCGCGTGTCTGCGAGTATATAGACGGCTCTTTCGCGTTCACTCCGAGGGAAACGGTCCGCTATTGCTTCTGTGCGCACAGACGCGATTCCCTTGTCTCTTGCGAACACAGGGAACTCTGTGCATCCAAATCTACAGGCTAAGGACGCGTCTGCATATGTTTTGGTGAACAATCGAGTGTGCGTGTTCTGACAGCTGCCTCTATGCAGACGTCTCCACAGAGCCACTTCTGAATGCCCCGCAGCCCAGGACTGAATGGATACACTAACAAGTGCACCGGTGTGAGCAACCACATATGCAGAAGGACGTCTTTCATCTCACAGAAGCGCGAACGTCTTGGCGTTCAAGCACATGGCAGAAACAAGGTGTGAACAGATGAGCTGCTGCTATTTTCTCCGTTCGGCATGCTTCGTTGTAGCTCTCTTGCCGGTCGCCGGCTTAGCGGCTTGCTTTGCGCGACTAGCTCTGGGGAGAGAAGGAGATAGCGCCGGAAACCTCGCCTTTTGCCTTCTTCGGCGCTGGAACCTGGTTGCTGCGCCTTCTCTTTGTCCATGTGCACACACACGATTCCTCAGCGAAAACCATGCAGAAACCTTTCCACGAGCACCCAGGGATGTGCACCCAGCACCACGTGCACGCACACGCAGCTAGAGAAAAGCACCTACCTTTTCACACACTGATGCCTAAGCAAACGCGTGGCCACACACACGCACACATCCGCAAGCGCGCCTACTCCCATCTATTGAGGGAAAGACGGACGAGCTCTTTGGTTGCTCTTCACAGGCTTGTCCCTGATCTATAGCTGAGGGCAAACACTTGTGTGCTTGTGGGAGAGCCTGTGTCTTTCCTGGAAGCGTTTGGGAGTTTTGCTCAGACGCGTGTTTCCTCAAGTTCAAGAATCAAGATCTAGGATACCTGCAGACAGGTGCCTGTTTGTGTGGAGACAGTCTGTTTGAAACTGTGTTCCTCAGCGCCCGCTCTTTCTCCCCGTCGCTCCACACGCCTGGGAGTCCCTTTCTTTCTCTCCACAAGCACGTGTGTTGACTTCGTCGCACATGTGCATCTGCACAAGCGTTGAGCTCAGCAGAGCGTGTCTCTTGACACTTGATGTGCGTTGGCTGTGTCTGCCTGCTCCAGTGAAGAGAGAAACGGGAAATCATCTTGGTAGAGGCAACAAAGCAAAAGCGAGGCAGGATTGACATCTGCTCAACAGAGACGGATTCCCTGCGCTGACACAGTTCACAGTTACACGAGAAGCAATCTGAGCGGTCCGTCGACCGGAGACGTGTTTCCCAAGAGGTCGTTTAGCGAGTGAACAGCAGTGTGCGCGACTTTCAGGAGTGTGCCTGGAAAGTGCCAGAATCACCAGGAGCATCTGTGCAAAAGCTGCTGCCTCTGTGACCGCATTGAGGCACGTTCGCGTGTCTGCGAGTATATAGACGGCTCTTTCGCGTTCACTCCGAGGGAAACGGTCCGCTATTGCTTCTGTGCGCACAGACGCGATTCCCTTGTCTCTTGCGAACACAGGGAACTCTGTGCATCCAAATCTACAGGCTAAGGACGCGTCTGCATATGTTTTGGTGAACAATCGAGTGTGCGTGTTCTGACAGCTGCCTCTATGCAGACGTCTCCACAGAGCCACTTCTGAATGCCCCGCAGCCCAGGACTGAATGGATACACTAACAAGTGCACCGGTGTGAGCAACCACATATGCAGAAGGACGTCTTTCATCTCACAGAAGCGCGAACGTCTTGGCGTTCAAGCACATGGCAGAAACAAGGTGTGAACAGATGAGCTGCTGCTATTTTCTCCGTTCGGCATGCTTCGTTGTAGCTCTCTTGCCGGTCGCCGGCTTAGCGGCTTGCTTTGCGCGACTAGCTCTGGGGAGAGAAGGAGATAGCGCCGGAAACCTCGCCTTTTGCCTTCTTCGGCGCTGGAACCTGGTTGCTGCGCCTTCTCTTTGTCCATGTGCACACACACGATTCCTCAGCGAAAACCATGCAGAAACCTTTCCACGAGCACCCAGGGATGTGCACCCAGCACCACGTGCACGCACACGCAGCTAGAGAAAAGCACCTACCTTTTCACACACTGATGCCTAAGCAAACGCGTGGCCACACACACGCACACATCCGCAAGCGCGCCTACTCCCATCTATTGAGGGAAAGACGGACGAGCTCTTTGGTTGCTCTTCACAGGCTTGTCCCTGATCTATAGCTGAGGGCAAACACTTGTGTGCTTGTGGGAGAGCCTGTGTCTTTCCTGGAAGCGTTTGGGAGTTTTGCTCAGACGCGTGTTTCCTCAAGTTCAAGAATCAAGATCTAGGATACCTGCAGACAGGTGCCTGTTTGTGTGGAGACAGTCTGTTTGAAACTGTGTTCCTCAGCGCCCGCTCTTTCTCCCCGTCGCTCCACACGCCTGGGAGTCCCTTTCTTTCTCTCCACAAGCACGTGTGTTGACTTCGTCGCACATGTGCATCTGCACAAGCGTTGAGCTCAGCAGAGCGTGTCTCTTGACACTTGATGTGCGTTGGCTGTGTCTGCCTGCTCCAGTGAAGAGAGAAACGGGAAATCATCTTGGTAGAGGCAACAAAGCAAAAGCGAGGCAGGATTGACATCTGCTCAACAGAGACGGATTCCCTGCGCTGACACAGTTCACAGTTACACGAGAAGCAATCTGAGCGGTCCGTCGACCGGAGACGTGTTTCCCAAGAGGTCGTTTAGCGAGTGAACAGCAGTGTGCGCGACTTTCAGGAGTGTGCCTGGAAAGTGCCAGAATCACCAGGAGCATCTGTGCAAAAGCTGCTGCCTCTGTGACCGCATTGAGGCACGTTCGCGTGTCTGCGAGTATATAGACGGCTCTTTCGCGTTCACTCCGAGGGAAACGGTCCGCTATTGCTTCTGTGCGCACAGACGCGATTCCCTTGTCTCTTGCGAACACAGGGAACTCTGTGCATCCAAATCTACAGGCTAAGGACGCGTCTGCATATGTTTTGGTGAACAATCGAGTGTGCGTGTTCTGACAGCTGCCTCTATGCAGACGTCTCCACAGAGCCACTTCTGAATGCCCCGCAGCCCAGGACTGAATGGATACACTAACAAGTGCACCGGTGTGAGCAACCACATATGCAGAAGGACGTCTTTCATCTCACAGAAGCGCGAACGTCTTGGCGTTCAAGCACATGGCAGAAACAAGGTGTGAACAGATGAGCTGCTGCTATTTTCTCCGTTCGGCATGCTTCGTTGTAGCTCTCTTGCCGGTCGCCGGCTTAGCGGCTTGCTTTGCGCGACTAGCTCTGGGGAGAGAAGGAGATAGCGCCGGAAACCTCGCCTTTTGCCTTCTTCGGCGCTGGAACCTGGTTGCTGCGCCTTCTCTTTGTCCATGTGCACACACACGATTCCTCAGCGAAAACCATGCAGAAACCTTTCCACGAGCACCCAGGGATGTGCACCCAGCACCACGTGCACGCACACGCAGCTAGAGAAAAGCACCTACCTTTTCACACACTGATGCCTAAGCAAACGCGTGGCCACACACACGCACACATCCGCAAGCGCGCCTACTCCCATCTATTGAGGGAAAGACGGACGAGCTCTTTGGTTGCTCTTCACAGGCTTGTCCCTGATCTATAGCTGAGGGCAAACACTTGTGTGCTTGTGGGAGAGCCTGTGTCTTTCCTGGAAGCGTTTGGGAGTTTTGCTCAGACGCGTGTTTCCTCAAGTTCAAGAATCAAGATCTAGGATACCTGCAGACAGGTGCCTGTTTGTGTGGAGACAGTCTGTTTGAAACTGTGTTCCTCAGCGCCCGCTCTTTCTCCCCGTCGCTCCACACGCCTGGGAGTCCCTTTCTTTCTCTCCACAAGCACGTGTGTTGACTTCGTCGCACATGTGCATCTGCACAAGCGTTGAGCTCAGCAGAGCGTGTCTCTTGACACTTGATGTGCGTTGGCTGTGTCTGCCTGCTCCAGTGAAGAGAGAAACGGGAAATCATCTTGGTAGAGGCAACAAAGCAAAAGCGAGGCAGGATTGACATCTGCTCAACAGAGACGGATTCCCTGCGCTGACACAGTTCACAGTTACACGAGAAGCAATCTGAGCGGTCCGTCGACCGGAGACGTGTTTCCCAAGAGGTCGTTTAGCGAGTGAACAGCAGTGTGCGCGACTTTCAGGAGTGTGCCTGGAAAGTGCCAGAATCACCAGGAGCATCTGTGCAAAAGCTGCTGCCTCTGTGACCGCATTGAGGCACGTTCGCGTGTCTGCGAGTATATAGACGGCTCTTTCGCGTTCACTCCGAGGGAAACGGTCCGCTATTGCTTCTGTGCGCACAGACGCGATTCCCTTGTCTCTTGCGAACACAGGGAACTCTGTGCATCCAAATCTACAGGCTAAGGACGCGTCTGCATATGTTTTGGTGAACAATCGAGTGTGCGTGTTCTGACAGCTGCCTCTATGCAGACGTCTCCACAGAGCCACTTCTGAATGCCCCGCAGCCCAGGACTGAATGGATACACTAACAAGTGCACCGGTGTGAGCAACCACATATGCAGAAGGACGTCTTTCATCTCACAGAAGCGCGAACGTCTTGGCGTTCAAGCACATGGCAGAAACAAGGTGTGAACAGATGAGCTGCTGCTATTTTCTCCGTTCGGCATGCTTCGTTGTAGCTCTCTTGCCGGTCGCCGGCTTAGCGGCTTGCTTTGCGCGACTAGCTCTGGGGAGAGAAGGAGATAGCGCCGGAAACCTCGCCTTTTGCCTTCTTCGGCGCTGGAACCTGGTTGCTGCGCCTTCTCTTTGTCCATGTGCACACACACGATTCCTCAGCGAAAACCATGCAGAAACCTTTCCACGAGCACCCAGGGATGTGCACCCAGCACCACGTGCACGCACACGCAGCTAGAGAAAAGCACCTACCTTTTCACACACTGATGCCTAAGCAAACGCGTGGCCACACACACGCACACATCCGCAAGCGCGCCTACTCCCATCTATTGAGGGAAAGACGGACGAGCTCTTTGGTTGCTCTTCACAGGCTTGTCCCTGATCTATAGCTGAGGGCAAACACTTGTGTGCTTGTGGGAGAGCCTGTGTCTTTCCTGGAAGCGTTTAGGAGTTTTGCTCAGACGCGTGTTTCCTCAAGTTCAAGAATCAAGATCTAGGATACCTGCAGACAGGTGCCTGTTTGTGTGGAGACAGTCTGTTTGAAACTGTGTTCCTCAGCGCCCGCTCTTTCTCCCCGTCGCTCCACACGCCTGGGAGTCCCTTTCTTTCTCTCCACAAGCACGTGTGTTGACTTCGTCGCACATGTGCATCTGCACAAGCGTTGAGCTCAGCAGAGCGTGTCTCTTGACACTTGATGTGCGTTGGCTGTGTCTGCGTGCTCCAGTGAAGAGAGAAACGGGAAATCATCTTGGTAGAGGCAACAAAGCAAAAGCGAGGCAGGATTGACATCTGCTCAACAGAGACGGATTCCCTGCGCTGACACAGTTCACAGTTACACGAGAAGCAATCTGAGCGGTCCGTCGACCGGAGACGTGTTTCCCAAGAGGTCGTTTAGCGAGTGAACAGCAGTGTGCGCGACTTTCAGGAGTGTGCCTGGAAAGTGCCAGAATCACCAGGAGCATCTGTGCAAAAGCTGCTGCCTCTGTGACCGCATTGAGGCACGTTCGCGTGTCTGCGAGTATATAGACGGCTCTTTCGCGTTCACTCCGAGGGAAACGGTCCGCTATTGCTTCTGTGCGCACAGACGCGATTCCCTTGTCTCTTGCGAACACAGGGAACTCTGTGCATCCAAATCTACAGGCTAAGGACGCGTCTGCATATGTTTTGGTGAACAATCGAGTGTGCGTGTTCTGACAGCTGCCTCTATGCAGACGTCTCCACAGAGCCACTTCTGAATGCCCCGCAGCCCAGGACTGAATGGATACACTAACAAGTGCACCGGTGTGAGCAACCACATATGCAGAAGGACGTCTTTCATCTCACAGAAGCGCGAACGTCTTGGCGTTCAAGCACATGGCAGAAACAAGGTGTGAACAGATGAGCTGCTGCTATTTTCTCCGTTCGGCATGCTTCGTTGTAGCTCTCTTGCCGGTCGCCGGCTTAGCGGCTTGCTTTGCGCGACTAGCTCTGGGGAGAGAAGGAGATAGCGCCGGAAACCTCGCCTTTTGCCTTCTTCGGCGCTGGAACCTGGTTGCTGCGCCTTCTCTTTGTCCATGTGCACACACACGATTCCTCAGCAAAAACCATGCAGAAACCTTTCCACGAGCACCCAGGGATGTGCACCCAGCACCACGTGCACGCACACGCAGCTAGAGAAAAGCACCTACCTTTTCACACACTGAAGCCTAAGCAAACGCGTGGCCACACACACGCACACATCCGCAAGCGCGCCTACTCCCATCTATTGAGGGAAAGACGGACGAGCAACGTCCTGACAGGCTTGAGGGGAAAAACGTCCGTTGACGGTTGGCGTACTGCACGCCCGCCTACGGGGCTGCAGGGGAATCCACATTTGGAAGGTACCTGAAGATGTGTGCCTGTTCTTGGAGCTCCGCTAGTAGGGTAGCAAAGACACTCGTAGGCAGTACTGAATGCTGCTCCGTGCTACTTCTCCTCCGCTGGCAAATGCTTCACAGTCGCCCTAGGAAAGACGTTTAACAATCGATCTCCAAGAGGAACGAAACACATGATGCCATAAGGCGAAAGAATAGCAGGGCATCTCTTCACAGGCTTGTCCCTGATCTATAGCTGAGGGCAAACACTTGTGTGCTTGTGGGAGAGCCTGTGTCTTTCCTGGAAGCGTTTGGGAGTTTTGCTCAGACGCGTGTTTCCTCAAGTTCAAGAATCAAGATGTAGGATACCTGCAGACAGGTGCCTGTTTGTGTGGAGACAGTCTGTTTGAAACTGTGTTCCTCAGCGCCCGCTCTTTCTCCCCGTCGCTCCACACGCCTGGGAGTCCCTTTCTTTCTCTCCACAAGCACGTGTGTTGACTTCGTCGCACATGTGCATCTGCACAAGCGTTGAGCTCAGCAGAGCGTGTCTCTTGACACTTGATGTGCGTTGGCTGTGTCTGCCTGCTCCAGTGAAGAGAGAAACGGGAAATCATCTTGGTAGAGGCAACAAAGCAAAAGCGAGGCAGGATTGACATCTGCTCAACAGAGACGGATTCCCTGCGCTGACACAGTTCACAGTTACACGAGAAGCAATCTGAGCGGTCCGTCGACCGGAGACGTGTTTCCCAAGAGGTCGTTTAGCGAGTGAACAGCAGTGTGCGCGACTTTCAGGAGTGTGCCTGGAAAGTGCCAGAATCACCAGGAGCATCTGTGCAAAAGCTGCTGCCTCTGTGACCGCATTGAGGCACGTTCGCGTGTCTGCGAGTATATAGACGGCTCTTTCGCGTTCACTCCGAGGGAAACGGTCCGCTATTGCTTCTGTGCGCACAGACGCGATTCCCTTGTCTCTTGCGAACACAGGGAACTCTGTGCATCCAAATCTACAGGCTAAGGACGCGTCTGCATATGTTTTGGTGAACAATCGAGTGTGCGTGTTCTGACAGCTGCCTCTATGCAGACGTCTCCACAGAGCCACTTCTGAATGCCCCGCAGCCCAGGACTGAATGGATACACTAACAAGTGCACCGGTGTGAGCAACCACATATGCAGAAGGACGTCTTTCATCTCACAGAAGCGCGAACGTCTTGGCGTTCAAGCACATGGCAGAAACAAGGTGTGAACAGATGAGCTGCTGCTATTTTCTCCGTTCGGCATGCTTCGTTGTAGCTCTCTTGCCGGTCGCCGGCTTAGCGGCTTGCTTTGCGCGACTAGCTCTGGGGAGAGAAGGAGATAGCGCCGGAAACCTCGCCTTTTGCCTTCTTCGGCGCTGGAACCTGGTTGCTGCGCCTTCTCTTTGTCCATGTGCACACACACGATTCCTCAGCGAAAACCATGCAGAAACCTTTCCACGAGCACCCAGGGATGTGCACCCAGCACCACGTGCACGCACACGCAGCTAGAGAAAAGCACCTACCTTTTCACACACTGAAGCCTAAGCAAACGCGTGGCCACACACACGCACACATCCGCAAGCGCGCCTACTCCCATCTATTGAGGGAAAGACGGACGAGCAACGTCCTGACAGGCTTGAGGGGAAAAACGTCCGTTGACGGTTGGCGTACTGCACGCCCGCCTACGGGGCTGCAGGGGAATCCACATTTGGAAGGTACCTGAAGATGTGTGCCTGTTCTTGGAGCTCCGCTAGTAGGGTAGCAAAGACACTCGTAGGCAGTACTGAATGCTGCTCCGTGCTACTTCTCCTCCGCTGGCAAATGCTTCACAGTCGCCCTAGGAAAGACGTTTAACAATCGATCTCCAAGAGGAACGAAACACATGATGCCATAAGGCGAAAGAATAGCAGGGCATCTCTTCACAGGCTTGTCCCTGATCTATAGCTGAGGGCAAACACTTGTGTGCTTGTGGGAGAGCCTGTGTCTTTCCTGGAAGCGTTTGGGAGTTTTGCTCAGACGCGTGTTTCCTCAAGTTCAAGAATCAAGATGTAGGATACCTGCAGACAGGTGCCTGTTTGTGTGGAGACAGTCTGTTTGAAACTGTGTTCCTCAGCGCCCGCTCTTTCTCCCCGTCGCTCCACACGCCTGGGAGTCCCTTTCTTTCTCTCCACAAGCACGTGTGTTGACTTCGTCGCACATGTGCATCTGCACAAGCGTTGAGCTCAGCAGAGCGTGTCTCTTGACACTTGATGTGCGTTGGCTGTGTCTGCCTGCTCCAGTGAAGAGAGAAACGGGAAATCATCTTGGTAGAGGCAACAAAGCAAAAGCGAGGCAGGATTGACATCTGCTCAACAGAGACGGATTCCCTGCGCTGACACAGTTCACAGTTACACGAGAAGCAATCTGAGCGGTCCGTCGACCGGAGACGTGTTTCCCAAGAGGTCGTTTAGCGAGTGAACAGCAGTGTGCGCGACTTTCAGGAGTGTGCCTGGAAAGTGCCAGAATCACCAGGAGCATCTGTGCAAAAGCTGCTGCCTCTGTGACCGCATTGAGGCACGTTCGCGTGTCTGCGAGTATATAGACGGCTCTTTCGCGTTCACTCCGAGGGAAACGGTCCGCTATTGCTTCTGTGCGCACAGACGCGATTCCCTTGTCTCTTGCGAACACAGGGAACTCTGTGCATCCAAATCTACAGGCTAAGGACGCGTCTGCATATGTTTTGGTGAACAATCGAGTGTGCGTGTTCTGACAGCTGCCTCTATGCAGACGTCTCCACAGAGCCACTTCTGAATGCCCCGCAGCCCAGGACTGAATGGATACACTAACAAGTGCACCGGTGTGAGCAACCACATATGCAGAAGGACGTCTTTCATCTCACAGAAGCGCGAACGTCTTGGCGTTCAAGCACATGGCAGAAACAAGGTGTGAACAGATGAGCTGCTGCTATTTTCTCCGTTCGGCATGCTTCGTTGTAGCTCTCTTGCCGGTCGCCGGCTTAGCGGCTTGCTTTGCGCGACTAGCTCTGGGGAGAGAAGGAGATAGCGCCGGAAACCTCGCCTTTTGCCTTCTTCGGCGCTGGAACCTGGTTGCTGCGCCTTCTCTTTGTCCATGTGCACACACACGATTCCTCAGCGAAAACCATGCAGAAACCTTTCCACGAGCACCCAGGGATGTGCACCCAGCACCACGTGCACGCACACGCAGCTAGAGAAAAGCACCTACCTTTTCACACACTGATGCCTAAGCAAACGCGTGGCCACACACACGCACACATCCGCAAGCGCGCCTACTCCCATCTATTGAGGGAAAGACGGACGAGCTCTTTGGTTGCTCTTCACAGGCTTGTCCCTGATCTATAGCTGAGGGCAAACACTTGTGTGCTTGTGGGAGAGCCTGTGTCTTTCCTGGAAGCGTTTGGGAGTTTTGCTCAGACGCGTGTTTCCTCAAGTTCAAGAATCAAGATGTAGGATACCTGCAGACAGGTGCCTGTTTGTGTGGAGACAGTCTGTTTGAAACTGTGTTCCTCAGCGCCCGCTCTTTCTCCCCGTCGCTCCACACGCCTGGGAGTCCCTTTCTTTCTCTCCACAAGCACGTGTGTTGACTTCGTCGCACATGTGCATCTGCACAAGCGTTGAGCTCAGCAGAGCGTGTCTCTTGACACTTGATGTGCGTTGGCTGTGTCTGCCTGCTCCAGTGAAGAGAGAAACGGGAAATCATCTTGGTAGAGGCAACAAAGCAAAAGCGAGGCAGGATTGACATCTGCTCAACAGAGACGGATTCCCTGCGCTGACACAGTTCACAGTTACACGAGAAGCAATCTGAGCGGTCCGTCGACCGGAGACGTGTTTCCCAAGAGGTCGTTTAGCGAGTGAACAGCAGTGTGCGCGACTTTCAGGAGTGTGCCTGGAAAGTGCCAGAATCACCAGGAGCATCTGTGCAAAAGCTGCTGCCTCTGTGACCGCATTGAGGCACGTTCGCGTGTCTGCGAGTATATAGACGGCTCTTTCGCGTTCACTCCGAGGGAAACGGTCCGCTATTGCTTCTGTGCGCACAGACGCGATTCCCTTGTCTCTTGCGAACACAGGGAACTCTGTGCATCCAAATCTACAGGCTAAGGACGCGTCTGCATATGTTTTGGTGAACAATCGAGTGTGCGTGTTCTGACAGCTGCCTCTATGCAGACGTCTCCACAGAGCCACTTCTGAATGCCCCGCAGCCCAGGACTGAATGGATACACTAACAAGTGCACCGGTGTGAGCAACCACATATGCAGAAGGACGTCTTTCATCTCACAGAAGCGCGAACGTCTTGGCGTTCAAGCACATGGCAGAAACAAGGTGTGAACAGATGAGCTGCTGCTATTTTCTCCGTTCGGCATGCTTCGTTGTAGCTCTCTTGCCGGTCGCCGGCTTAGCGGCTTGCTTTGCGCGACTAGCTCTGGGGAGAGAAGGAGATAGCGCCGGAAACCTCGCCTTTTGCCTTCTTCGGCGCTGGAACCTGGTTGCTGCGCCTTCTCTTTGTCCATGTGCACACACACGATTCCTCAGCGAAAACCATGCAGAAACCTTTCCACGAGCACCCAGGGATGTGCACCCAGCACCACGTGCACGCACACGCAGCTAGAGAAAAGCACCTACCTTTTCACACACTGATGCCTAAGCAAACGCGTGGCCACACACACGCACACATCCGCAAGCGCGCCTACTCCCATCTATTGAGGGAAAGACGGACGAGCTCTTTGGTTGCTCTTCACAGGCTTGTCCCTGATCTATAGCTGAGGGCAAACACTTGTGTGCTTGTGGGAGAGCCTGTGTCTTTCCTGGAAGCGTTTGGGAGTTTTGCTCAGACGCGTGTTTCCTCAAGTTCAAGAATCAAGATCTAGGATACCTGCAGACAGGTGCCTGTTTGTGTGGAGACAGTCTGTTTGAAACTGTGTTCCTCAGCGCCCGCTCTTTCTCCCCGTCGCTCCACACGCCTGGGAGTCCCTTTCTTTCTCTCCACAAGCACGTGTGTTGACTTCGTCGCACATGTGCATCTGCACAAGCGTTGAGCTCAGCAGAGCGTGTCTCTTGACACTTGATGTGCGTTGGCTGTGTCTGCCTGCTCCAGTGAAGAGAGAAACGGGAAATCATCTTGGTAGAGGCAACAAAGCAAAAGCGAGGCAGGATTGACATCTGCTCAACAGAGACGGATTCCCTGCGCTGACACAGTTCACAGTTACACGAGAAGCAATCTGAGCGGTCCGTCGACCGGAGACGTGTTTCCCAAGAGGTCGTTTAGCGAGTGAACAGCAGTGTGCGCGACTTTCAGGAGTGTGCCTGGAAAGTGCCAGAATCACCAGGAGCATCTGTGCAAAAGCTGCTGCCTCTGTGACCGCATTGAGGCACGTTCGCGTGTCTGCGAGTATATAGACGGCTCTTTCGCGTTCACTCCGAGGGAAACGGTCCGCTATTGCTTCTGTGCGCACAGACGCGATTCCCTTGTCTCTTGCGAACACAGGGAACTCTGTGCATCCAAATCTACAGGCTAAGGACGCGTCTGCATATGTTTTGGTGAACAATCGAGTGTGCGTGTTCTGACAGCTGCCTCTATGCAGACGTCTCCACAGAGCCACTTCTGAATGCCCCGCAGCCCAGGACTGAATGGATACACTAACAAGTGCACCGGTGTGAGCAACCACATATGCAGAAGGACGTCTTTCATCTCACAGAAGCGCGAACGTCTTGGCGTTCAAGCACATGGCAGAAACAAGGTGTGAACAGATGAGCTGCTGCTATTTTCTCCGTTCGGCATGCTTCGTTGTAGCTCTCTTGCCGGTCGCCGGCTTAGCGGCTTGCTTTGCGCGACTAGCTCTGGGGAGAGAAGGAGATAGCGCCGGAAACCTCGCCTTTTGCCTTCTTCGGCGCTGGAACCTGGTTGCTGCGCCTTCTCTTTGTCCATGTGCACACACACGATTCCTCAGCGAAAACCATGCAGAAACCTTTCCACGAGCACCCAGGGATGTGCACCCAGCACCACGTGCACGCACACGCAGCTAGAGAAAAGCACCTACCTTTTCACACACTGAAGCCTAAGCAAACGCGTGGCCACACACACGCACACATCCGCAAGCGCGCCTACTCCCATCTATTGAGGGAAAGACGGACGAGCAACGTCCTGACAGGCTTGAGGGGAAAAACGTCCGTTGACGGTTGGCGTACTGCACGCCCGCCTACGGGGCTGCAGGGGAATCCACATTTGGAAGGTACCTGAAGATGTGTGCCTGTTCTTGGAGCTCCGCTAGTAGGGTAGCAAAGACACTCGTAGGCAGTACTGAATGCTGCTCCGTGCTACTTCTCCTCCGCTGGCAAATGCTTCACAGTCGCCCTAGGAAAGACGTTTAACAATCGATCTCCAAGAGGAACGAAACACATGATGCCATAAGGCGAAAGAATAGCAGGGCATCTCTTCACAGGCTTGTCCCTGATCTATAGCTGAGGGCAAACACTTGTGTGCTTGTGGGAGAGCCTGTGTCTTTCCTGGAAGCGTTTGGGAGTTTTGCTCAGACGCGTGTTTCCTCAAGTTCAAGAATCAAGATGTAGGATACCTGCAGACAGGTGCCTGTTTGTGTGGAGACAGTCTGTTTGAAACTGTGTTCCTCAGCGCCCGCTCTTTCTCCCCGTCGCTCCACACGCCTGGGAGTCCCTTTCTTTCTCTCCACAAGCACGTGTGTTGACTTCGTCGCACATGTGCATCTGCACAAGCGTTGAGCTCAGCAGAGCGTGTCTCTTGACACTTGATGTGCGTTGGCTGTGTCTGCGTGCTCCAGTGAAGAGAGAAACGGGAAATCATCTTGGTAGAGGCAACAAAGCAAAAGCGAGGCAGGATTGACATCTGCTCAACAGAGACGGATTCCCTGCGCTGACACAGTTCACAGTTACACGAGAAGCAATCTGAGCGGTCCGTCGACCGGAGACGTGTTTCCCAAGAGGTCGTTTAGCGAGTGAACAGCAGTGTGCGCGACTTTCAGGAGTGTGCCTGGAAAGTGCCAGAATCACCAGGAGCATCTGTGCAAAAGCTGCTGCCTCTGTGACCGCATTGAGGCACGTTCGCGTGTCTGCGAGTATATAGACGGCTCTTTCGCGTTCACTCCGAGGGAAACGGTCCGCTATTGCTTCTGTGCGCACAGACGCGATTCCCTTGTCTCTTGCGAACACAGGGAACTCTGTGCATCCAAATCTACAGGCTAAGGACGCGTCTGCATATGTTTTGGTGAACAATCGAGTGTGCGTGTTCTGACAGCTGCCTCTATGCAGACGTCTCCACAGAGCCACTTCTGAATGCCCCGCAGCCCAGGACTGAATGGATACACTAACAAGTGCACCGGTGTGAGCAACCACATATGCAGAAGGACGTCTTTCATCTCACAGAAGCGCGAACGTCTTGGCGTTCAAGCACATGGCAGAAACAAGGTGTGAACAGATGAGCTGCTGCTATTTTCTCCGTTCGGCATGCTTCGTTGTAGCTCTCTTGCCGGTCGCCGGCTTAGCGGCTTGCTTTGCGCGACTAGCTCTGGGGAGAGAAGGAGATAGCGCCGGAAACCTCGCCTTTTGCCTTCTTCGGCGCTGGAACCTGGTTGCTGCGCCTTCTCTTTGTCCATGTGCACACACACGATTCCTCAGCGAAAACCATGCAGAAACCTTTCCACGAGCACCCAGGGATGTGCACCCAGCACCACGTGCACGCACACGCAGCTAGAGAAAAGCACCTACCTTTTCACACTCTGATGCCTAAGCAAACGCGTGGCCACACACACGCACACATCCGCAAGCGCGCCTACTCCCATCTATTGAGGGAAAGACGGACGAGCTCTTTGGTTGCTCTTCACAGGCTTGTCCCTGATCTATAGCTGAGGGCAAACACTTGTGTGCTTGTGGGAGAGCCTGTGTCTTTCCTGGAAGCGTTTGGGAGTTTTGCTCAGACGCGTGTTTCCTCAAGTTCAAGAATCAAGATGTAGGATACCTGCAGACAGGTGCCTGTTTGTGTGGAGACAGTCTGTTTGAAACTGTGTTCCTCAGCGCCCGCTCTTTCTCCCCGTCGCTCCACACGCCTGGGAGTCCCTTTCTTTCTCTCCACAAGCACGTGTGTTGACTTCGTCGCACATGTGCATCTGCACAAGCGTTGAGCTCAGCAGAGCGTGTCTCTTGACACTTGATGTGCGTTGGCTGTGTCTGCGTGCTCCAGTGAAGAGAGAAACGGGAAATCATCTTGGTAGAGGCAACAAAGCAAAAGCGAGGCAGGATTGACATCTGCTCAACAGAGACGGATTCCCTGCGCTGACACAGTTCACAGTTACACGAGAAGCAATCTGAGCGGTCCGTCGACCGGAGACGTGTTTCCCAAGAGGTCGTTTAGCGAGTGAACAGCAGTGTGCGCGACTTTCAGGAGTGTGCCTGGAAAGTGCCAGAATCACCAGGAGCATCTGTGCAAAAGCTGCTGCCTCTGTGACCGCATTGAGGCACGTTCGCGTGTCTGCGAGTATATAGACGGCTCTTTCGCGTTCACTCCGAGGGAAACGGTCCGCTATTGCTTCTGTGCGCACAGACGCGATTCCCTTGTCTCTTGCGAACACAGGGAACTCTGTGCATCCAAATCTACAGGCTAAGGACGCGTCTGCATATGTTTTGGTGAACAATCGAGTGTGCGTGTTCTGACAGCTGCCTCTATGCAGACGTCTCCACAGAGCCACTTCTGAATGCCCCGCAGCCCAGGACTGAATGGATACACTAACAAGTGCACCGGTGTGAGCAACCACATATGCAGAAGGACGTCTTTCATCTCACAGAAGCGCGAACGTCTTGGCGTTCAAGCACATGGCAGAAACAAGGTGTGAACAGATGAGCTGCTGCTATTTTCTCCGTTCGGCATGCTTCGTTGTAGCTCTCTTGCCGGTCGCCGGCTTAGCGGCTTGCTTTGCGCGACTAGCTCTGGGGAGAGAAGGAGATAGCGCCGGAAACCTCGCCTTTTGCCTTCTTCGGCGCTGGAACCTGGTTGCTGCGCCTTCTCTTTGTCCATGTGCACACACACGATTCCTCAGCGAAAACCATGCAGAAACCTTTCCACGAGCACCCAGGGATGTGCACCCAGCACCACGTGCACGCACACGCAGCTAGAGAAAAGCACCTACCTTTTCACACACTGATGCCTAAGCAAACGCGTGGCCACACACACGCACACATCCGCAAGCGCGCCTACTCCCATCTATTGAGGGAAAGACGGACGAGCTCTTTGGTTGCTCTTCACAGGCTTGTCCCTGATCTATAGCTGAGGGCAAACACTTGTGTGCTTGTGGGAGAGCCTGTGTCTTTCCTGGAAGCGTTTGGGAGTTTTGCTCAGACGCGTGTTTCCTCAAGTTCAAGAATCAAGATCTAGGATACCTGCAGACAGGTGCCTGTTTGTGTGGAGACAGTCTGTTTGAAACTGTGTTCCTCAGCGCCCGCTCTTTCTCCCCGTCGCTCCACACGCCTGGGAGTCCCTTTCTTTCTCTCCACAAGCACGTGTGTTGACTTCGTCGCACATGTGCATCTGCACAAGCGTTGAGCTCAGCAGAGCGTGTCTCTTGACACTTGATGTGCGTTGGCTGTGTCTGCCTGCTCCAGTGAAGAGAGAAACGGGAAATCATCTTGGTAGAGGCAACAAAGCAAAAGCGAGGCAGGATTGACATCTGCTCAACAGAGACGGATTCCCTGCGCTGACACAGTTCACAGTTACACGAGAAGCAATCTGAGCGGTCCGTCGACCGGAGACGTGTTTCCCAAGAGGTCGTTTAGCGAGTGAACAGCAGTGTGCGCGACTTTCAGGAGTGTGCCTGGAAAGTGCCAGAATCACCAGGAGCATCTGTGCAAAAGCTGCTGCCTCTGTGACCGCATTGAGGCACGTTCGCGTGTCTGCGAGTATATAGACGGCTCTTTCGCGTTCACTCCGAGGGAAACGGTCCGCTATTGCTTCTGTGCGCACAGACGCGATTCCCTTGTCTCTTGCGAACACAGGGAACTCTGTGCATCCAAATCTACAGGCTAAGGACGCGTCTGCATATGTTTTGGTGAACAATCGAGTGTGCGTGTTCTGACAGCTGCCTCTATGCAGACGTCTCCACAGAGCCACTTCTGAATGCCCCGCAGCCCAGGACTGAATGGATACACTAACAAGTGCACCGGTGTGAGCAACCACATATGCAGAAGGACGTCTTTCATCTCACAGAAGCGCGAACGTCTTGGCGTTCAAGCACATGGCAGAAACAAGGTGTGAACAGATGAGCTGCTGCTATTTTCTCCGTTCGGCATGCTTCGTTGTAGCTCTCTTGCCGGTCGCCGGCTTAGCGGCTTGCTTTGCGCGACTAGCTCTGGGGAGAGAAGGAGATAGCGCCGGAAACCTCGCCTTTTGCCTTCTTCGGCGCTGGAACCTGGTTGCTGCGCCTTCTCTTTGTCCATGTGCACACACACGATTCCTCAGCGAAAACCATGCAGAAACCTTTCCACGAGCACCCAGGGATGTGCACCCAGCACCACGTGCACGCACACGCAGCTAGAGAAAAGCACCTACCTTTTCACACACTGATGCCTAAGCAAACGCGTGGCCACACACACGCACACATCCGCAAGCGCGCCTACTCCCATCTATTGAGGGAAAGACGGACGAGCAACGTCCTGACAGGCTTGAGGGGAAAAACGTCCGTTGACGGTTGGCGTACTGCACGCCCGCCTACGGGGCTGCAGGGGAATCCACATTTGGAAGGTACCTGAAGATGTGTGCCTGTTCTTGGAGCTCCGCTAGTAGGGTAGCAAAGACACTCGTAGGCAGTACTGAATGCTGCTCCGTGCTACTTCTCCTCCGCTGGCAAATGCTTCACAGTCGCCCTAGGAAAGACGTTTAACAATCGATCTCCAAGAGGAACGAAACACATGATGCCATAAGGCGAAAGAATAGCAGGGCATCTCTTCACAGGCTTGTCCCTGATCTATAGCTGAGGGCAAACACTTGTGTGCTTGTGGGAGAGCCTGTGTCTTTCCTGGAAGCGTTTGGGAGTTTTGCTCAGACGCGTGTTTCCTCAAGTTCAAGAATCAAGATCTAGGATACCTGCAGACAGGTGCCTGTTTGTGTGGAGACAGTCTGTTTGAAACTGTGTTCCTCAGCGCCCGCTCTTTCTCCCCGTCGCTCCACACGCCTGGGAGTCCCTTTCTTTCTCTCCACAAGCACGTGTGTTGACTTCGTCGCACATGTGCATCTGCACAAGCGTTGAGCTCAGCAGAGCGTGTCTCTTGACACTTGATGTGCGTTGGCTGTGTCTGCCTGCTCCAGTGAAGAGAGAAACGGGAAATCATCTTGGTAGAGGCAACAAAGCAAAAGCGAGGCAGGATTGACATCTGCTCAACAGAGACGGATTCCCTGCGCTGACACAGTTCACAGTTACACGAGAAGCAATCTGAGCGGTCCGTCGACCGGAGACGTGTTTCCCAAGAGGTCGTTTAGCGAGTGAACAGCAGTGTGCGCGACTTTCAGGAGTGTGCCTGGAAAGTGCCAGAATCACCAGGAGCATCTGTGCAAAAGCTGCTGCCTCTGTGACCGCATTGAGGCACGTTCGCGTGTCTGCGAGTATATAGACGGCTCTTTCGCGTTCACTCCGAGGGAAACGGTCCGCTATTGCTTCTGTGCGCACAGACGCGATTCCCTTGTCTCTTGCGAACACAGGGAACTCTGTGCATCCAAATCTACAGGCTAAGGACGCGTCTGCATATGTTTTGGTGAACAATCGAGTGTGCGTGTTCTGACAGCTGCCTCTATGCAGACGTCTCCACAGAGCCACTTCTGAATGCCCCGCAGCCCAGGACTGAATGGATACACTAACAAGTGCACCGGTGTGAGCAACCACATATGCAGAAGGACGTCTTTCATCTCACAGAAGCGCGAACGTCTTGGCGTTCAAGCACATGGCAGAAACAAGGTGTGAACAGATGAGCTGCTGCTATTTTCTCCGTTCGGCATGCTTCGTTGTAGCTCTCTTGCCGGTCGCCGGCTTAGCGGCTTGCTTTGCGCGACTAGCTCTGGGGAGAGAAGGAGATAGCGCCGGAAACCTCGCCTTTTGCCTTCTTCGGCGCTGGAACCTGGTTGCTGCGCCTTCTCTTTGTCCATGTGCACACACACGATTCCTCAGCGAAAACCATGCAGAAACCTTTCCACGAGCACCCAGGGATGTGCACCCAGCACCACGTGCACGCACACGCAGCTAGAGAAAAGCACCTACCTTTTCACACACTGAAGCCTAAGCAAACGCGTGGCCACACACACGCACACATCCGCAAGCGCGCCTACTCCCATCTATTGAGGGAAAGACGGACGAGCAACGTCCTGACAGGCTTGAGGGGAAAAACGTCCGTTGACGGTTGGCGTACTGCACGCCCGCCTACGGGGCTGCAGGGGAATCCACATTTGGAAGGTACCTGAAGATGTGTGCCTGTTCTTGGAGCTCCGCTAGTAGGGTAGCAAAGACACTCGTAGGCAGTACTGAATGCTGCTCCGTGCTACTTCTCCTCCGCTGGCAAATGCTTCACAGTCGCCCTAGGAAAGACGTTTAACAATCGATCTCCAAGAGGAACGAAACACATGATGCCATAAGGCGAAAGAATAGCAGGGCATCTCTTCACAGGCTTGTCCCTGATCTATAGCTGAGGGCAAACACTTGTGTGCTTGTGGGAGAGCCTGTGTCTTTCCTGGAAGCGTTTGGGAGTTTTGCTCAGACGCGTGTTTCCTCAAGTTCAAGAATCAAGATCTAGGATACCTGCAGACAGGTGCCTGTTTGTGTGGAGACAGTCTGTTTGAAACTGTGTTCCTCAGCGCCCGCTCTTTCTCCCCGTCGCTCCACACGCCTGGGAGTCCCTTTCTTTCTCTCCACAAGCACGTGTGTTGACTTCGTCGCACATGTGCATCTGCACAAGCGTTGAGCTCAGCAGAGCGTGTCTCTTGACACTTGATGTGCGTTGGCTGTGTCTGCCTGCTCCAGTGAAGAGAGAAACGGGAAATCATCTTGGTAGAGGCAACAAAGCAAAAGCGAGGCAGGATTGACATCTGCTCAACAGAGACGGATTCCCTGCGCTGACACAGTTCACAGTTACACGAGAAGCAATCTGAGCGGTCCGTCGACCGGAGACGTGTTTCCCAAGAGGTCGTTTAGCGAGTGAACAGCAGTGTGCGCGACTTTCAGGAGTGTGCCTGGAAAGTGCCAGAATCACCAGGAGCATCTGTGCAAAAGCTGCTGCCTCTGTGACCGCATTGAGGCACGTTCGCGTGTCTGCGAGTATATAGACGGCTCTTTCGCGTTCACTCCGAGGGAAACGGTCCGCTATTGCTTCTGTGCGCACAGACGCGATTCCCTTGTCTCTTGCGAACACAGGGAACTCTGTGCATCCAAATCTACAGGCTAAGGACGCGTCTGCATATGTTTTGGTGAACAATCGAGTGTGCGTGTTCTGACAGCTGCCTCTATGCAGACGTCTCCACAGAGCCACTTCTGAATGCCCCGCAGCCCAGGACTGAATGGATACACTAACAAGTGCACCGGTGTGAGCAACCACATATGCAGAAGGACGTCTTTCATCTCACAGAAGCGCGAACGTCTTGGCGTTCAAGCACATGGCAGAAACAAGGTGTGAACAGATGAGCTGCTGCTATTTTCTCCGTTCGGCATGCTTCGTTGTAGCTCTCTTGCCGGTCGCCGGCTTAGCGGCTTGCTTTGCGCGACTAGCTCTGGGGAGAGAAGGAGATAGCGCCGGAAACCTCGCCTTTTGCCTTCTTCGGCGCTGGAACCTGGTTGCTGCGCCTTCTCTTTGTCCATGTGCACACACACGATTCCTCAGCGAAAACCATGCAGAAACCTTTCCACGAGCACCCAGGGATGTGCACCCAGCACCACGTGCACGCACACGCAGCTAGAGAAAAGCACCTACCTTTTCACACACTGAAGCCTAAGCAAACGCGTGGCCACACACACGCACACATCCGCAAGCGCGCCTACTCCCATCTATTGAGGGAAAGACGGACGAGCAACGTCCTGACAGGCTTGAGGGGAAAAACGTCCGTTGACGGTTGGCGTACTGCACGCCCGCCTACGGGGCTGCAGGGGAATCCACATTTGGAAGGTACCTGAAGATGTGTGCCTGTTCTTGGAGCTCCGCTAGTAGGGTAGCAAAGACACTCGTAGGCAGTACTGAATGCTGCTCCGTGCTACTTCTCCTCCGCTGGCAAATGCTTCACAGTCGCCCTAGGAAAGACGTTTAACAATCGATCTCCAAGAGGAACGAAACACATGATGCCATAAGGCGAAAGAATAGCAGGGCATCTCTTCACAGGCTTGTCCCTGATCTATAGCTGAGGGCAAACACTTGTGTGCTTGTGGGAGAGCCTGTGTCTTTCCTGGAAGCGTTTGGGAGTTTTGCTCAGACGCGTGTTTCCTCAAGTTCAAGAATCAAGATGTAGGATACCTGCAGACAGGTGCCTGTTTGTGTGGAGACAGTCTGTTTGAAACTGTGTTCCTCAGCGCCCGCTCTTTCTCCCCGTCGCTCCACACGCCTGGGAGTCCCTTTCTTTCTCTCCACAAGCACGTGTGTTGACTTCGTCGCACATGTGCATCTGCACAAGCGTTGAGCTCAGCAGAGCGTGTCTCTTGACACTTGATGTGCGTTGGCTGTGTCTGCCTGCTCCAGTGAAGAGAGAAACGGGAAATCATCTTGGTAGAGGCAACAAAGCAAAAGCGAGGCAGGATTGACATCTGCTCAACAGAGACGGATTCCCTGCGCTGACACAGTTCACAGTTACACGAGAAGCAATCTGAGCGGTCCGTCGACCGGAGACGTGTTTCCCAAGAGGTCGTTTAGCGAGTGAACAGCAGTGTGCGCGACTTTCAGGAGTGTGCCTGGAAAGTGCCAGAATCACCAGGAGCATCTGTGCAAAAGCTGCTGCCTCTGTGACCGCATTGAGGCACGTTCGCGTGTCTGCGAGTATATAGACGGCTCTTTCGCGTTCACTCCGAGGGAAACGGTCCGCTATTGCTTCTGTGCGCACAGACGCGATTCCCTTGTCTCTTGCGAACACAGGGAACTCTGTGCATCCAAATCTACAGGCTAAGGACGCGTCTGCATATGTTTTGGTGAACAATCGAGTGTGCGTGTTCTGACAGCTGCCTCTATGCAGACGTCTCCACAGAGCCACTTCTGAATGCCCCGCAGCCCAGGACTGAATGGATACACTAACAAGTGCACCGGTGTGAGCAACCACATATGCAGAAGGACGTCTTTCATCTCACAGAAGCGCGAACGTCTTGGCGTTCAAGCACATGGCAGAAACAAGGTGTGAACAGATGAGCTGCTGCTATTTTCTCCGTTCGGCATGCTTCGTTGTAGCTCTCTTGCCGGTCGCCGGCTTAGCGGCTTGCTTTGCGCGACTAGCTCTGGGGAGAGAAGGAGATAGCGCCGGAAACCTCGCCTTTTGCCTTCTTCGGCGCTGGAACCTGGTTGCTGCGCCTTCTCTTTGTCCATGTGCACACACACGATTCCTCAGCGAAAACCATGCAGAAACCTTTCCACGAGCACCCAGGGATGTGCACCCAGCACCACGTGCACGCACACGCAGCTAGAGAAAAGCACCTACCTTTTCACACTCTGATGCCTAAGCAAACGCGTGGCCACACACACGCACACATCCGCAAGCGCGCCTACTCCCATCTATTGAGGGAAAGACGGACGAGCTCTTTGGTTGCTCTTCACAGGCTTGTCCCTGATCTATAGCTGAGGGCAAACACTTGTGTGCTTGTGGGAGAGCCTGTGTCTTTCCTGGAAGCGTTTGGGAGTTTTGCTCAGACGCGTGTTTCCTCAAGTTCAAGAATCAAGATGTAGGATACCTGCAGACAGGTGCCTGTTTGTGTGGAGACAGTCTGTTTGAAACTGTGTTCCTCAGCGCCCGCTCTTTCTCCCCGTCGCTCCACACGCCTGGGAGTCCCTTTCTTTCTCTCCACAAGCACGTGTGTTGACTTCGTCGCACATGTGCATCTGCACAAGCGTTGAGCTCAGCAGAGCGTGTCTCTTGACACTTGATGTGCGTTGGCTGTGTCTGCGTGCTCCAGTGAAGAGAGAAACGGGAAATCATCTTGGTAGAGGCAACAAAGCAAAAGCGAGGCAGGATTGACATCTGCTCAACAGAGACGGATTCCCTGCGCTGACACAGTTCACAGTTACACGAGAAGCAATCTGAGCGGTCCGTCGACCGGAGACGTGTTTCCCAAGAGGTCGTTTAGCGAGTGAACAGCAGTGTGCGCGACTTTCAGGAGTGTGCCTGGAAAGTGCCAGAATCACCAGGAGCATCTGTGCAAAAGCTGCTGCCTCTGTGACCGCATTGAGGCACGTTCGCGTGTCTGCGAGTATATAGACGGCTCTTTCGCGTTCACTCCGAGGGAAACGGTCCGCTATTGCTTCTGTGCGCACAGACGCGATTCCCTTGTCTCTTGCGAACACAGGGAACTCTGTGCATCCAAATCTACAGGCTAAGGACGCGTCTGCATATGTTTTGGTGAACAATCGAGTGTGCGTGTTCTGACAGCTGCCTCTATGCAGACGTCTCCACAGAGCCACTTCTGAATGCCCCGCAGCCCAGGACTGAATGGATACACTAACAAGTGCACCGGTGTGAGCAACCACATATGCAGAAGGACGTCTTTCATCTCACAGAAGCGCGAACGTCTTGGCGTTCAAGCACATGGCAGAAACAAGGTGTGAACAGATGAGCTGCTGCTATTTTCTCCGTTCGGCATGCTTCGTTGTAGCTCTCTTGCCGGTCGCCGGCTTAGCGGCTTGCTTTGCGCGACTAGCTCTGGGGAGAGAAGGAGATAGCGCCGGAAACCTCGCCTTTTGCCTTCTTCGGCGCTGGAACCTGGTTGCTGCGCCTTCTCTTTGTCCATGTGCACACACACGATTCCTCAGCGAAAGCCATGCAGAAACCTTTCCACGAGCACCCAGGGATGTGCACCCAGCACCACGTGCACGCACACGCAGCTAGAGAAAAGCACCTACCTTTTCACACACTGATGCCTAAGCAAACGCGTGGCCACACACACGCACACATCCGCAAGCGCGCCTACTCCCATCTATTGAGGGAAAGACGGACGAGCTCTTTGGTTGCTCTTCACAGGCTTGTCCCTGATCTATAGCTGAGGGCAAACACTTGTGTGCTTGTGGGAGAGCCTGTGTCTTTCCTGGAAGCGTTTGGGAGTTTTGCTCAGACGCGTGTTTCCTCAAGTTCAAGAATCAAGATGTAGGATACCTGCAGACAGGTGCCTGTTTGTGTGGAGACAGTCTGTTTGAAACTGTGTTCCTCAGCGCCCGCTCTTTCTCCCCGTCGCTCCACACGCCTGGGAGTCCCTTTCTTTCTCTCCACAAGCACGTGTGTTGACTTCGTCGCACATGTGCATCTGCACAAGCGTTGAGCTCAGCAGAGCGTGTCTCTTGACACTTGATGTGCGTTGGCTGTGTCTGCCTGCTCCAGTGAAGAGAGAAACGGGAAATCATCTTGGTAGAGGCAACAAAGCAAAAGCGAGGCAGGATTGACATCTGCTCAACAGAGACGGATTCCCTGCGCTGACACAGTTCACAGTTACACGAGAAGCAATCTGAGCGGTCCGTCGACCGGAGACGTGTTTCCCAAGAGGTCGTTTAGCGAGTGAACAGCAGTGTGCGCGACTTTCAGGAGTGTGCCTGGAAAGTGCCAGAATCACCAGGAGCATCTGTGCAAAAGCTGCTGCCTCTGTGACCGCATTGAGGCACGTTCGCGTGTCTGCGAGTATATAGACGGCTCTTTCGCGTTCACTCCGAGGGAAACGGTCCGCTATTGCTTCTGTGCGCACAGACGCGATTCCCTTGTCTCTTGCGAACACAGGGAACTCTGTGCATCCAAATCTACAGGCTAAGGACGCGTCTGCATATGTTTTGGTGAACAATCGAGTGTGCGTGTTCTGACAGCTGCCTCTATGCAGACGTCTCCACAGAGCCACTTCTGAATGCCCCGCAGCCCAGGACTGAATGGATACACTAACAAGTGCACCGGTGTGAGCAACCACATATGCAGAAGGACGTCTTTCATCTCACAGAAGCGCGAACGTCTTGGCGTTCAAGCACATGGCAGAAACAAGGTGTGAACAGATGAGCTGCTGCTATTTTCTCCGTTCGGCATGCTTCGTTGTAGCTCTCTTGCCGGTCGCCGGCTTAGCGGCTTGCTTTGCGCGACTAGCTCTGGGGAGAGAAGGAGATAGCGCCGGAAACCTCGCCTTTTGCCTTCTTCGGCGCTGGAACCTGGTTGCTGCGCCTTCTCTTTGTCCATGTGCACACACACGATTCCTCAGCGAAAACCATGCAGAAACCTTTCCACGAGCACCCAGGGATGTGCACCCAGCACCACGTGCACGCACACGCAGCTAGAGAAAAGCACCTACCTTTTCACACACTGATGCCTAAGCAAACGCGTGGCCACACACACGCACACATCCGCAAGCGCGCCTACTCCCATCTATTGAGGGAAAGACGGACGAGCTCTTTGGTTGCTCTTCACAGGCTTGTCCCTGATCTATAGCTGAGGGCAAACACTTGTGTGCTTGTGGGAGAGCCTGTGTCTTTCCTGGAAGCGTTTGGGAGTTTTGCTCAGACGCGTGTTTCCTCAAGTTCAAGAATCAAGATCTAGGATACCTGCAGACAGGTGCCTGTTTGTGTGGAGACAGTCTGTTTGAAACTGTGTTCCTCAGCGCCCGCTCTTTCTCCCCGTCGCTCCACACGCCTGGGAGTCCCTTTCTTTCTCTCCACAAGCACGTGTGTTGACTTCGTCGCACATGTGCATCTGCACAAGCGTTGAGCTCAGCAGAGCGTGTCTCTTGACACTTGATGTGCGTTGGCTGTGTCTGCCTGCTCCAGTGAAGAGAGAAACGGGAAATCATCTTGGTAGAGGCAACAAAGCAAAAGCGAGGCAGGATTGACATCTGCTCAACAGAGACGGATTCCCTGCGCTGACACAGTTCACAGTTACACGAGAAGCAATCTGAGCGGTCCGTCGACCGGAGACGTGTTTCCCAAGAGGTCGTTTAGCGAAGTGAACAGCAGTGTGCGCGACTTTCAGGGAGTGTGCCTGGAAAGTGCCAGAATCACCAGGAGCATCTGTGCAAAAGCTGCTGCCTCTGTGACCGCATTGAGGCACGTTCGCGTGTCTGCGAGTATATAGACGGCTCTTTCGCGTTCACTCCGAGGGAAACGGTCCGCTATTGCTTCTGTGCGCACAGACGCGATTCCCTTGTCTCTTGCGAACACAGGGAACTCTGTGCATCCAAATCTACAGGCTAAGGACGCGTCTGCATATGTTTTGGTGAACAATCGAGTGTGCGTGTTCTGACAGCTGCCTCTATGCAGACGTCTCCACAGAGCCACTTCTGAATGCCCGCAGCCCAGGACCTGAATGGATACACTAACAAGTGCACCGGTGTGAGCAACCACATATGCAGAAGGACGTCTTTCATCTCACAGAAGCGCGAACGTCTTGGCGTTCAAGCACATGGCAGAAACAAGGTGTGAACAGATGAGCTGCTGCTATTTTCTCCGTTCGGCATGCTTCGTTGTAGCTCTCTTGCCGGTCGCCGGCTTAGCGGCTTGCTTTGCGCGACTAGCTCTGGGGAGAGAAGGAGATAGCGCCGGAAACCTCGCCTTTTGCCTTCTTCGGCGCTGGAACCTGGTTGCTGCGCCTTCTCTTTGTCCATGTGCACACACACGATTCTCAGCGAAAACCATGCAGAAACCTTTCCACGAGCACCCAGGGATGTGCACCCAGCACCACGTGCACGCACACGCAGCTAGAGAAAAAGCACCTACCTTTTCACACACTGATGCCTAAGCAAACGCGTGGCCACACACACGCACACATCCGCAAGCGCGCCTACTCCCATCTATTGAGGGAAAGACGGACGAGCAACGTCTGACAGGCTTGAGGGGAAAAAACGTCCGTTGACGGTTGGCGTACTGCACGCCCGCCTACGGGGCTGCAGGGGAATCCACATTTGGAAGGTACCTGAAGATGTGTGCCTGTTCTTGGAGCTCCGCTAGTAGGGTAGCAAAGACACTCGTAGGCAGTACTGAATGCTGCTCCGTGCTACTTCTCCTCCGCTGGCAAATGCTTCACAGTCGCCCTAGGAAAGACGTTTAACAATCGATCTCCAAGAGGAACGAAACACATGATGCCATAAGGCGAAAGAATAGCAGGGGCATCTCTTCACAGGCTTGTCCCTGATCTATAGCTGAGGGCAAACACTTGTGTGCTTGTGGGAGAGCCTGTGTCTTTCCTGGAAGCGTTTGGGAGTTTTGCTCAGACGCGTGTTTCCTCAAGTTCAAGAATCAAGATCTAGGATACCTGCAGACAGGTGCCTGTTTGTGTGGAGACAGTCTGTTTGAAACTGTGTTCCTCAGCGCCCGCTCTTTCTCCCCGTCGCTCCACACGCCTGGGAGTCCCTTTCTTTCTCTCCACAAGCACGTGTGTTGACTTCGTCGCACATGTGCATCTGCACAAGCGTTGAGCTCAGCAGAGCGTGTCTCTTGACACTTGATGTGCGTTGGCTGTGTCTGCCTGCTCCAGTGAAGAGAGAACGGGAAATCATCTTGGTAGAGGCAACAAAGCAAAAGCGAGGCAGGATTGACATCTGCTCAACAGAGACGGATTCCCTGCGCTGACACAGTTCACAGTTACACGAGAAGCAATCTGAGCGGTCCGTCGACCGGAGACGTGTTTCCCAAGAGGTCGTTTAGCGAGGTGAACAGCAGTGTGCGCGACTTTCAGGAGTGTGCCTGGAAAGTGCCAGAATCACCAGGAGCATCTGTGCAAAAGCTGCTGCCTCTGTGACCGCATTGAGGCACGTTCGCGTGTCTGCGAGTATATAGACGGCTCTTTCGCGTTCACTCCGAGGGAAACGGTCCGCTATTGCTTCTGTGCGCACAGACGCGATTCCCTTGTCTCTTGCGAACACAGGGAACTCTGTGCATCCAAATCTACAGGCTAAGGACGCGTCTGCATATGTTTTGGTGAACAATCGAGTGTGCGTGTTCTGACAGCTGCCTCTATGCAGACGTCTCCACAGAGCCACTTCTGAATGCCCCGCAGCCCAGGACTGAATGGATACACTAACAAGTGCACCGGTGTGAGGCAACCACATATGCAGAAGGACGTCTTTCATCTCACAGAAGCGCGAACGTCTTGGCGTTCAAGCACATGGCAGAAACAAGGTGTGAACAGATGAGCTGCTGCTATTTTCTCCGTTCGGCATGCTTCGTTGTAGCTCTCTTGCCGGTCGCCGGCTTAGCGGCTTGCTCTTGCGCGACTAGCTCTGGGGAGAGAAGGAGATAGCGCCGGAAACCTCGCCTTTTGCCTTCTTCGGCGCTGGAACCTGGTTGCTGCGCCTTCTCTTTGTCCATGTGCACACACACGATTCCTCAGCGAAAACCATGCAGAAACCTTTCCACGAGCACCCAGGGATGTGCACCCAGCACCACGTGCACGCACACGCAGCTAGCGAAAAGCACCTACCTTTTCACACACTGAAGCCTAAGCAAACGCGTGGCCACACACACGCACACATCGGCAAGCGCGCCTACTCCCATCTATTGAGGGAAAGACGGACGAGCAACGTCCTGACAGGCTTGAGGGGAAAAACGTCCGTTTGACGTTGGCGTACTGCACGCCCCGCCTACGGGGCTGCAGGGGAATCCACATTTGGAAGGTACCTGAAGATGTGTGCCTGTTCTTGGAGCTCCGCTAGTAGGGTAGCAAAGACACTCGTAGGCAGTACTGAATGCTGCTCCGTGCTACTTCTCCTCCGCTGGCAAATGCTTCACAGTCGCCCTAGGAAAGACGTTTAACAATCGATCTCCAAGAGGAACGAAACACATGATGCCATAAGGCGAAAGAATAGCAGGGCATCTCTTCACAGGCTTGTCCCTGATCTATAGCTGAGGGCAAACACTTGTGTGCTTGTGGGAGAGCCTGTGTCTTTCCTGGAAGCGTTTGGGAGTTTTGCTCAGACGCGTGTTTCCTCAAGTTCAAGAATCAAGATCTAGGATACCTGCAGACAGGTGCCTGTTTGTGTGGAGACAGTCTGTTTGAAACTGTGTTCCTCAGCGCCCGCTCTTTCTCCCCGTCGCTCCACACGCCTGGGAGTCCCTTTCTTTCTCTCCACAAGCACGTGTGTTGACTTCGTCGCACATGTGCATCTGCACAAGCGTTGAGCTCAGCAGAGCGTGTCTCTTGACACTTGATGTGCGTTGGCTGTGTCTGCCTGCTCCAGTGAAGAGAGAAACGGGAAATCATCTTGGTAGAGGCAACAAAGCAAAAGCGAGGCAGGATTGACATCTGCTCAACAGAGACGGATTCCCTGCGCTGACACAGTTCACAGTTACACGAGAAGCAATCTGAGCGGTCCGTCGACCGGAGACGTGTTCCCAAGAGGTCGTTTAGCGAGTGAACAGCAGTGTGCGCGACTTTCAGGAGTGTGCCTGGAAAGTGCCAGAATCACCAGGAGCATCTGTGCAAAAGCTGCTGCCTCTGTGACCGCATTGAGGCACGTTCGCGTGTCTGCGAGTATATAGACGGCTCTTTCGCGTTCACTCCGAGGGAAACGGTCCGCTATTGCTTCTGTGCGCACAGACGCGATTCCCTTGTCTCTTGCGAACACAGGGAACTCTGTGCATCCAAATCTACAGGCTAAGGACGCGTCTGCATATGTTTTGGTGAACAATCGAGTGTGCGTGTTCTGACAGCTGCCTCTATGCAGACGTCTCCACAGAGCCACTTCTGAATGCCCCGCAGCCCAGGACTGAATGGATACACTAACAAGTGCACCGGTGTGAGCAACCACATATGCAGAAGGACGTCTTTCATCTCACAGAAGCAGCGAACGTCTTGGCGTTCAAGCACATGGCAGAAACAAGGTGTGAACAGATGAGCTGCTGCTATTTTCTCCGTTCGGCATGCTTCGTTGTAGCTCTCTTGCCGGTCGCCGGCTTAGCGGCTTGCTTTGCGCGACTAGCTCTGGGGAGAGAAGGAGATAGCGCCGGAAACCTCGCCTTTTGCCTTCTTCGGCGCTGGAACCTGGTTGCTGCGCCTTCTCTTTGTCCATGTGCACACACACGATTCCTCAGCGAAAACCATGCAGAAACCTTTCCACGAGCACCCAGGGATGTGCACCCAGCACCACGTGCACGCACACGCAGCTAGAGAAAAGCACCTACCTTTTCACACACTGAAGCCTAAGCAAACGCGTGGCCACACACACGCACACATCCGCAAGCGCGCCTACTCCCATCTATTGAGGGAAAGACGGACGAGCAACGTCCTGACAGGCTTGAGGGGAAAAACGTCCGTTGACGGTTGGCGTACTGCACGCCCGCCTACGGGGCTGCAGGGGAATCCACATTTGGAAGGTACCTGAAGATGTGTGCCTGTTCTTGGAGCTCCGCTAGTAGGGTAGCAAAGACACTCGTAGGCAGTACTGAATGCTGCTCCGTGCTACTTCTCCTCCGCTGGCAAATGCTTCACAGTCGCCCTAGGAAAGACGTTTAACAATCGATCTCCAAGAGGAACGAAACACATGATGCCATAAGGCGAAAGAATAGCAGGGCATCTCTTCACAGGCTTGTCCCTGATCTATAGCTGAGGGCAAACACTTGTGTGCTTGTGGGAGAGCCTGTGTCTTTCCTGGAAGCGTTTGGAGTTTTGCTCAGACGCGTGTTTCCTCAAGTTCAAGAATCAAGATCTAGGATACCTGCAGACAGGTGCCTGTTTGTGTGGAGACAGTCTGTTTGAAACTGTGTTCCTCAGCGCCCGCTCTTTCTCCCCGTCGCTCCACACGCCTGGGAGTCCCTTTCTTTCTCTCCACAAGCACGTGTGTTGACTTCGTCGCACATGTGCATCTGCACAAGCGTTGAGCTCAGCAGAGCGTGTCTCTTGACACTTGATGTGCGTTGGCTGTGTCTGCCTGCTCAGTGAAGAGAGAAACGGGAAATCATCTTGGTAGAGGCAACAAAGCAAAAGCGAGGCAGGATTGACATCTGCTCAACAGAGACGGATTCCCCTGCGCTGACACAGTTCACAGTTACACGAGAAGCAATCTGAGCGGTCCGTCGACCGGAGACGTGTTTCCCAAGAGGTCGTTTAGCGAGTGAACAGCAGTGTGCGCGACTTTCAGAGTGTGCCTGGAAAGTGCCAGAATCACCAGGAGCATCTGTGCAAAAGCTGCTGCCTCTGTGACCGCATTGAGGCACGTTCGCGTGTCTGCGAGTATATAGACGGCTCTTTCGCGTTCACTCCGAGGGAAACGGTCCGCTATTGCTTCTGTGCGCACAGACGCGATTCCCTTGTCTCTTGCGAACACAGGGAACTCTGTGCATCCAAATCTACAGGCTAAGGACGCGTCTGCATATGTTTTGGTGAACAATCGAGTGTGCGTGTTCTGACAGCTTCCCTCTATGCAGACGTCTCCACAGAGCCACTTCTGAATGCCCCGCAGCCCAGGACTGAATGGATACACTAACAAGTGCACCGGTGTGAGCAACCACATATGCAGAAGGACGTCTTTCATCTCACAGAAGCGCGAACGTCTTGGCGTTCAAGCACATGGCAGAAACAAGGTGTGAACAGATGAGCTGCTGCTATTTTCTCCGTTCGGCATGCTTCGTTGTAGCTCTCTTGCCGGTCGCCGGCTTAGCGGCTTGCTTTGCGCGACTAGCTCTGGGGAGAGAAGGAGATAGCGCCGGAAACCTCGCCTTTTGCCTTCTTCGGCGCTGGAACCTGGTTGCTGCGCCTTCTCTTTGTCCATGTGCACACACACGATTCCTCAGCGAAAACCATGCAGAAACCTTTCCACGAGCACCCAGGGATGTGCACCCAGCACCACGTGCACGCACACGCAGCTAGAGAAAAGCACCTACCTTTTCACACACTGATGCCTAAGCAAACGCGTGGCCACACACACGCACACATCCGCAAGCGCGCCTACTCCCATCTATTGAGGGAAAGACGGACGTGCTCTTTGGTTGCTCTTCACAGGCTTGTCCCTGATCTATAGCTGAGGGCAAAGTGTGCTTGTGGGAGAGCCTGTGTCTTTCCTGGAAGCGTTTGGGAGTTTTGCTCAGACGCGTGTTTCCTCAAGTTCAAGAATCAAGATCTAGGATACCTGCAGACAGGTGCCTGTTTGTGTGGAGACAGTCTGTTTGAAACTGTGTTCCTCAGCGCCCGCTCTTTCTCCCCGTCGCTCCACACGCCTGGGAGTCCCTTTCTTTCTCTCCACAAGCACGTGTGTTGACTTCGTCGCACATGTGCATCTGCACAAGCGTTGAGCTCAGCAGAGCGTGTCTCTTGACACTTGATGTGCGTTGGCTGTGTCTGCCTGCTCCAGTGAAGAGAGAAACGGGAAATCATCTTGGTAGAGGCAACAAAGCAAAAGCGAGGCAGGATTGACATCTGCTCAACAGAGACGGATTCCCTGCGCTGACACCGTTCACAGTTACACGAGAAGCAATCTGAGCGGTCCGTCGACCGGAGACGTGTTTCCCAAGAGGTCGTTTAGCGAGTGAACAGCAGTGTGCGCGACTTTCAGGAGTGTGCCTGGAAAGTGCCAGAATCACCAGGAGCATCTGTGCAAAAGCTGCTGCCTCTGTGACCGCATTGAGGCACGTTCGCGTGTCTGCGAGTATATAGACGGCTCTTTCGCGTTCACTCCGAGGGAAACGGTCCGCTATTGCTTCTGTGCGCACAGACGCGATTCCCTTGTCTCTTGCGAACACAGGGAACTCTGTGCATCCAAATCTACAGGCTAAGGACGCGTCTGCATATGTTTTGGTGAACAATCGAGTGTGCGTGTTCTGACAGCTGCCTCTATGCAGACGTCTCCACAGAGCCACTTCTGAATGCCCCGCAGCCCAGGACTGAATGGATACACTAACAAGTGCACCGGTGTGAGCAACCACATATGCAGAAGGACGTCTTTCATCTCACAGAAGCGCGAACGTCTTGGCGTTCAAGCACATGGCAGAAACAAGGTGTGAACAGATGAGCTGCTGCTATTTTCTCCGTTCGGCATGCTTCGTTGTAGCTCTCTTGCCGGTCGCCGGCTTAGCGGCTTGCTTTGCGCGACTAGCTCTGGGGAGAGAAGGAGATAGCGCCGGAAACCTCGCCTTTTGCCTTCTTCGGCGCTGGAACCTGGTTGCTGCGCCTTCTCTTTGTCCATGTGCACACACACGATTCCTCAGCGAAAACCATGCAGAAACCTTTCCACGAGCACCCAGGGATGTGCACCCAGCACCACGTGCACGCACACGCAGCTAGAGAAAAGCACCTACATTTTCACACTCTGATGCCTAAGCAAACGCGTGGCCACACACACGCACACATCCGCAAGCGCGCCTACTCCCATCTATTGAGGGAAAGACGGACGAGCTCTTTGGTTGCTCTTCACAGGCTTGTCCCTGATCTATAGCTGAGGGCAAACACTTGTGTGCTTGTGGGAGAGCCTGTGTCTTTCCTGGAAGCGTTTGGGAGTTTTGCTCAGACGCGTGTTTCCTCAAGTTCAAGAATCAAGATCTAGGATACCTGCAGACAGGTGCCTGTTTGTGTGGAGACAGTCTGTTTGAAACTGTGTTCCTCAGCGCCCGCTCTTTCTCCCCGTCGCTCCACACGCCTGGGAGTCCCTTTCTTTCTTTCCACAAGCACGTGTGTTGACTTCGTCGCACATGTGCATCTGCACAAGCGTTGAGCTCAGCAGAGCGTGTCTCTTGACACTTGATGTGCGTTGGCTGTGTCTGCCTGCTCCAGTGAAGAGAGAAACGGGAAATCATCTTGGTAGAGGCAACAAAGCAAAGGCGAGGCAGGATTGACATCTGCTCAACAGAGACGGATTCCCTGCGCTGACACAGTTCACAGTTACACGAGAAGCAATCTGAGCGGTCCGTCGACCGGAGACGTGTTTCCCAAGAGGTCGTTTAGCGAGTGAACAGCAGTGTGCGCGACTTTCAGGAGTGTGCCTGGAAAGTGCCAGAATCACCAGGAGCATCTGTGCAAAAGCTGCTGCCTCTGTGACCGCATTGAGGCACGTTCGCGTGTCTGCGAGTATATAGACGGCTCTTTCGCGTTCACTCCGAGGGAAACGGTCCGCTATTGCTTCTGTGCGCACAGACGCGATTCCCTTGTCTCTTGCGAACACAGGGAACTCTGTGCATCCAAATCTACAGGCTAAGGACGCGTCTGCATATGTTTTGGTGAACAATCGAGTGTGCGTGTTCTGACAGCTGCCTCTATGCAGACGTCTCCACAGAGCCACTTCTGAATGCCCCGCAGCCCAGGACTGAATGGATACACTAACAAGTGCACCGGTGTGAGCAACCACATATGCAGAAGGACGTCTTTCATCTCACAGAAGCGCGAACGTCTTGGCGTTCAAGCACATGGCAGAAACAAGGTGTGAACAGATGAGCTGCTGCTATTTTCTCCGTTCGGCATGCTTCGTTGTAGCTCTCTTGCCGGTCGCCGGCTTAGCGGCTTGCTTTGCGCGACTAGCTCTGGGGAGAGAAGGAGATAGCGCCGGAAACCTCGCCTTTTGCCTTCTTCGGCGCTGGAACCTGGTTGCTGCGCCTTCTCTTTGTCCATGTGCACACACACGATTCCTCAGCGAAAACCATGCAGAAACCTTTCCACGAGCACCCAGGGATGTGCACCCAGCACCACGTGCACGCACACGCAGCTAGAGAAAAGCACCTACCTTTTCACACTCTGATGCCTAAGCAAACGCGTGGCCACACACACGCACACATCCGCAAGCGCGCCTACTCCCATCTATTGAGGGAAAGACGGACGAGCTCTTTGGTTGCTCTTCACAGGCTTGTCCCTGATCTATAGCTGAGGGCAAACACTTGTGTGCTTGTGGGAGAGCCTGTGTCTTTCCTGGAAGCGTTTGGGAGTTTTGCTCAGACGCGTGTTTCCTCAAGTTCAAGAATCAAGATCTAGGATACCTGCAGACAGGTGCCTGTTTGTGTGGAGACAGTCTGTTTGAAACTGTGTTCCTCAGCGCCCGCTCTTTCTCCCCGTCGCTCCACACGCCTGGGAGTCCCTTTCTTTCTTTCCACAAGCACGTGTGTTGACTTCGTCGCACATGTGCATCTGCACAAGCGTTGAGCTCAGCAGAGCGTGTCTCTTGACACTTGATGTGCGTTGGCTGTGTCTGCCTGCTCCAGTGAAGAGAGAAACGGGAAATCATCTTGGTAGAGGCAACAAAGCAAAGGCGAGGCAGGATTGACATCTGCTCAACAGAGACGGATTCCCTGCGCTGACACAGTTCACAGTTACACGAGAAGCAATCTGAGCGGTCCGTCGACCGGAGACGTGTTTCCCAAGAGGTCGTTTAGCGAGTGAACAGCAGTGTGCGCGACTTTCAGGAGTGTGCCTGGAAAGTGCCAGAATCACCAGGAGCATCTGTGCAAAAGCTGCTGCCTCTGTGACCGCATTGAGGCACGTTCGCGTGTCTGCGAGTATATAGACGGCTCTTTCGCGTTCACTCCGAGGGAAACGGTCCGCTATTGCTTCTGTGCGCACAGACGCGATTCCCTTGTCTCTTGCGAACACAGGGAACTCTGTGCATCCAAATCTACAGGCTAAGGACGCGTCTGCATATGTTTTGGTGAACAATCGAGTGTGCGTGTTCTGACAGCTGCCTCTATGCAGACGTCTCCACAGAGCCACTTCTGAATGCCCCGCAGCCCAGGACTGAATGGATACACTAACAAGTGCACCGGTGTGAGCAACCACATATGCAGAAGGACGTCTTTCATCTCACAGAAGCGCGAACGTCTTGGCGTTCAAGCACATGGCAGAAACAAGGTGTGAACAGATGAGCTGCTGCTATTTTCTCCGTTCGGCATGCTTCGTTGTAGCTCTCTTGCCGGTCGCCGGCTTAGCGGCTTGCTTTGCGCGACTAGCTCTGGGGAGAGAAGGAGATAGCGCCGGAAACCTCGCCTTTTGCCTTCTTCGGCGCTGGAACCTGGTTGCTGCGCCTTCTCTTTGTCCATGTGCACACACACGATTCCTCAGCGAAAACCATGCAGAAACCTTTCCACGAGCACCCAGGGATGTGCACCCAGCACCACGTGCACGCACACGCAGCTAGAGAAAAGCACCTACCTTTTCACACACTGATGCCTAAGCAAACGCGTGGCCACACACACGCACACATCCGCAAGCGCGCCTACTCCCATCTATTGAGGGAAAGACGGACGAGCTCTTTGGTTGCTCTTCACAGGCTTGTCCCTGATCTATAGCTGAGGGCAAACACTTGTGTGCTTGTGGGAGAGCCTGTGTCTTTCCTGGAAGCGTTTGGGAGTTTTGCTCAGACGCGTGTTTCCTCAAGTTCAAGAATCAAGATCTAGGATACCTGCAGACAGGTGCCTGTTTGTGTGGAGACAGTCTGTTTGAAACTGTGTTCCTCAGCGCCCGCTCTTTCTCCCCGTCGCTCCACACGCCTGGGAGTCCCTTTCTTTCTCTCCACAAGCACGTGTGTTGACTTCGTCGCACATGTGCATCTGCACAAGCGTTGAGCTCAGCAGAGCGTGTCTCTTGACACTTGATGTGCGTTGGCTGTGTCTGCCTGCTCCAGTGAAGAGAGAAACGGGAAATCATCTTGGTAGAGGCAACAAAGCAAAAGCGAGGCAGGATTGACATCTGCTCAACAGAGACGGATTCCCTGCGCTGACACAGTTCACAGTTACACGAGAAGCAATCTGAGCGGTCCGTCGACCGGAGACGTGTTTCCCAAGAGGTCGTTTAGCGAGTGAACAGCAGTGTGCGCGACTTTCAGGAGTGTGCCTGGAAAGTGCCAGAATCACCAGGAGCATCTGTGCAAAAGCTGCTGCCTCTGTGACCGCATTGAGGCACGTTCGCGTGTCTGCGAGTATATAGACGGCTCTTTCGCGTTCACTCCGAGGGAAACGGTCCGCTATTGCTTCTGTGCGCACAGACGCGATTCCCTTGTCTCTTGCGAACACAGGGAACTCTGTGCATCCAAATCTACAGGCTAAGGACGCGTCTGCATATGTTTTGGTGAACAATCGAGTGTGCGTGTTCTGACAGCTGCCTCTATGCAGACGTCTCCACAGAGCCACTTCTGAATGCCCCGCAGCCCAGGACTGAATGGATACACTAACAAGTGCACCGGTGTGAGCAACCACATATGCAGAAGGACGTCTTTCATCTCACAGAAGCGCGAACGTCTTGGCGTTCAAGCACATGGCAGAAACAAGGTGTGAACAGATGAGCTGCTGCTATTTTCTCCGTTCGGCATGCTTCGTTGTAGCTCTCTTGCCGGTCGCCGGCTTAGCGGCTTGCTTTGCGCGACTAGCTCTGGGGAGAGAAGGAGATAGCGCCGGAAACCTCGCCTTTTGCCTTCTTCGGCGCTGGAACCTGGTTGCTGCGCCTTCTCTTTGTCCATGTGCACACACACGATTCCTCAGCGAAAACCATGCAGAAACCTTTCCACGAGCACCCAGGGATGTGCACCCAGCACCACGTGCACGCACACGCAGCTAGAGAAAAGCACCTACCTTTTCACACTCTGATGCCTAAGCAAACGCGTGGCCACACACACGCACACATCCGCAAGCGCGCCTACTCCCATCTATTGAGGGAAAGACGGACGAGCTCTTTGGTTGCTCTTCACAGGCTTGTCCCTGATCTATAGCTGAGGGCAAACACTTGTGTGCTTGTGGGAGAGCCTGTGTCTTTCCTGGAAGCGTTTGGGAGTTTTGCTCAGACGCGTGTTTCCTCAAGTTCAAGAATCAAGATCTAGGATACCTGCAGACAGGTGCCTGTTTGTGTGGAGACAGTCTGTTTGAAACTGTGTTCCTCAGCGCCCGCTCTTTCTCCCCGTCGCTCCACACGCCTGGGAGTCCCTTTCTTTCTTTCCACAAGCACGTGTGTTGACTTCGTCGCACATGTGCATCTGCACAAGCGTTGAGCTCAGCAGAGCGTGTCTCTTGACACTTGATGTGCGTTGGCTGTGTCTGCCTGCTCCAGTGAAGAGAGAAACGGGAAATCATCTTGGTAGAGGCAACAAAGCAAAGGCGAGGCAGGATTGACATCTGCTCAACAGAGACGGATTCCCTGCGCTGACACAGTTCACAGTTACACGAGAAGCAATCTGAGCGGTCCGTCGACCGGAGACGTGTTTCCCAAGAGGTCGTTTAGCGAGTGAACAGCAGTGTGCGCGACTTTCAGGAGTGTGCCTGGAAAGTGCCAGAATCACCAGGAGCATCTGTGCAAAAGCTGCTGCCTCTGTGACCGCATTGAGGCACGTTCGCGTGTCTGCGAGTATATAGACGGCTCTTTCGCGTTCACTCCGAGGGAAACGGTCCGCTATTGCTTCTGTGCGCACAGACGCGATTCCCTTGTCTCTTGCGAACACAGGGAACTCTGTGCATCCAAATCTACAGGCTAAGGACGCGTCTGCATATGTTTTGGTGAACAATCGAGTGTGCGTGTTCTGACAGCTGCCTCTATGCAGACGTCTCCACAGAGCCACTTCTGAATGCCCCGCAGCCCAGGACTGAATGGATACACTAACAAGTGCACCGGTGTGAGCAACCACATATGCAGAAGGACGTCTTTCATCTCACAGAAGCGCGAACGTCTTGGCGTTCAAGCACATGGCAGAAACAAGGTGTGAACAGATGAGCTGCTGCTATTTTCTCCGTTCGGCATGCTTCGTTGTAGCTCTCTTGCCGGTCGCCGGCTTAGCGGCTTGCTTTGCGCGACTAGCTCTGGGGAGAGAAGGAGATAGCGCCGGAAACCTCGCCTTTTGCCTTCTTCGGCGCTGGAACCTGGTTGCTGCGCCTTCTCTTTGTCCATGTGCACACACACGATTCCTCAGCGAAAACCATGCAGAAACCTTTCCACGAGCACCCAGGGATGTGCACCCAGCACCACGTGCACGCACACGCAGCTAGAGAAAAGCACCTACCTTTTCACACACTGATGCCTAAGCAAACGCGTGGCCACACACACGCACACATCCGCAAGCGCGCCTACTCCCATCTATTGAGGGAAAGACGGACGAGCTCTTTGGTTGCTCTTCACAGGCTTGTCCCTGATCTATAGCTGAGGGCAAACACTTGTGTGCTTGTGGGAGAGCCTGTGTCTTTCCTGGAAGCGTTTGGGAGTTTTGCTCAGACGCGTGTTTCCTCAAGTTCAAGAATCAAGATCTAGGATACCTGCAGACAGGTGCCTGTTTGTGTGGAGACAGTCTGTTTGAAACTGTGTTCCTCAGCGCCCGCTCTTTCTCCCCGTCGCTCCACACGCCTGGGAGTCCCTTTCTTTCTCTCCACAAGCACGTGTGTTGACTTCGTCGCACATGTGCATCTGCACAAGCGTTGAGCTCAGCAGAGAGCGTGTCTCTTGACACTTGATGTGCGTTGGCTGTGTCTGCCTGCTCCAGTGAAGAGAGAAACGGGAAATCATCTTGGTAGAGGCAACAAAGCAAAAGCGAGGCAGGATTGACATCTGCTCAACAGAGACGGATTCCCTGCGCTGACACAGTTCACAGTTACACGAGAAGCAATCTGAGCGGTCCGTCGACCGGAGACGTGTTTCCCAAGAGGTCGTTTAGCGAGTGAACAGCAGTGTGCGCGACTTTCAGGAGTGTGCCTGGAAAGTGCCAGAATCACCAGGAGCATCTGTGCAAAAGCTGCTGCCTCTGTGACCGCATTGAGGCACGTTCGCGTGTCTGCGAGTATATAGACGGCTCTTTCGCGTTCACTCCGAGGGAAACGGTCCGCTATTGCTTCTGTGCGCACAGACGCGATTCCCTTGTCTCTTGCGAACACAGGGAACTCTGTGCATCCAAATCTACAGGCTAAGGACGCGTCTGCATATGTTTTGGTGAACAATCGAGTGTGCGTGTTCTGACAGCTGCCTCTATGCAGACGTCTCCACAGAGCCACTTCTGAATGCCCCGCAGCCCAGGACTGAATGGATACACTAACAAGTGCACCGGTGTGAGCAACCACATATGCAGAAGGACGTCTTTCATCTCACAGAAGCGCGAACGTCTTGGCGTTCAAGCACATGGCAGAAACAAGGTGTGAACAGATGAGCTGCTGCTATTTTCTCCGTTCGGCATGCTTCGTTGTAGCTCTCTTGCCGGTCGCCGGCTTAGCGGCTTGCTTTGCGCGACTAGCTCTGGGGAGAGAAGGAGATAGCGCCGGAAACCTCGCCTTTTGCCTTCTTCGGCGCTGGAACCTGGTTGCTGCGCCTTCTCTTTGTCCATGTGCACACACACGATTCCTCAGCGAAAACCATGCAGAAACCTTTCCACGAGCACCCAGGGATGTGCACCCAGCACCACGTGCACGCACACGCAGCTAGAGAAAAGCACCTACCTTTTCACACACTGATGCCTAAGCAAACGCGTGGCCACACACACGCACACATCCGCAAGCGCGCCTACTCCCATCTATTGAGGGAAAGACGGACGAGCTCTTTGGTTGCTCTTCACAGGCTTGTCCCTGATCTATAGCTGAGGGCAAACACTTGTGTGCTTGTGGGAGAGCCTGTGTCTTTCCTGGAAGCGTTTGGGAGTTTTGCTCAGACGCGTGTTTCCTCAAGTTCAAGAATCAAGATCTAGGATACCTGCAGACAGGTGCCTGTTTGTGTGGAGACAGTCTGTTTGAAACTGTGTTCCTCAGCGCCCGCTCTTTCTCCCCGTCGCTCCACACGCCTGGGAGTCCCTTTCTTTCTCTCCACAAGCACGTGTGTTGACTTCGTCGCACATGTGCATCTGCACAAGCGTTGAGCTCAGCAGAGCGTGTCTCTTGACACTTGATGTGCGTTGGCTGTGTCTGCGTGCTCCAGTGAAGAGAGAAACGGGAAATCATCTTGGTAGAGGCAACAAAGCAAAAGCGAGGCAGGATTGACATCTGCTCAACAGAGACGGATTCCCTGCGCTGACACAGTTCACAGTTACACGAGAAGCAATCTGAGCGGTCCGTCGACCGGAGACGTGTTTCCCAAGAGGTCGTTTAGCGAGTGAACAGCAGTGTGCGCGACTTTCAGGAGTGTGCCTGGAAAGTGCCAGAATCACCAGGAGCATCTGTGCAAAAGCTGCTGCCTCTGTGACCGCATTGAGGCACGTTCGCGTGTCTGCGAGTATATAGACGGCTCTTTCGCGTTCACTCCGAGGGAAACGGTCCGCTATTGCTTCTGTGCGCACAGACGCGATTCCCTTGTCTCTTGCGAACACAGGGAACTCTGTGCATCCAAATCTACATGCTAAGGACGCGTCTGCATATGTTTTGGTGAACAATCGAGTGTGCGTGTTCTGACAGCTGCCTCTATGCAGACGTCTCCACAGAGCCACTTCTGAATGCCCCGCAGCCCAGGACTGAATGGATACACTAACAAGTGCACCGGTGTGAGCAACCACATATGCAGAAGGACGTCTTTCATCTCACAGAAGCGCGAACGTCTTGGCGTTCAAGCACATGGCAGAAACAAGGTGTGAACAGATGAGCTGCTGCTATTTTCTCCGTTCGGCATGCTTCGTTGTAGCTCTCTTGCCGGTCGCCGGCTTAGCGGCTTGCTTTGCGCGACTAGCTCTGGGGAGAGAAGGAGATAGCGCCGGAAACCTCGCCTTTTGCCTTCTTCGGCGCTGGAACCTGGTTGCTGCGCCTTCTCTTTGTCCATGTGCACACACACGATTCCTCAGCGAAAACCATGCAGAAACCTTTCCACGAGCACCCAGGGATGTGCACCCAGCACCACGTGCACGCACACGCAGCTAGAGAAAAGCACCTACCTTTTCACACTCTGATGCCTAAGCAAACGCGTGGCCACACACACGCACACATCCGCAAGCGCGCCTACTCCCATCTATTGAGGGAAAGACGGACGAGCTCTTTGGTTGCTCTTCACAGGCTTGTCCCTGATCTATAGCTGAGGGCAAACACTTGTGTGCTTGTGGGAGAGCCTGTGTCTTTCCTGGAAGCGTTTGGGAGTTTTGCTCAGACGCGTGTTTCCTCAAGTTCAAGAATCAAGATCTAGGATACCTGCAGACAGGTGCCTGTTTGTGTGGAGACAGTCTGTTTGAAACTGTGTTCCTCAGCGCCCGCTCTTTCTCCCCGTCGCTCCACACGCCTGGGAGTCCCTTTCTTTCTTTCCACAAGCACGTGTGTTGACTTCGTCGCACATGTGCATCTGCACAAGCGTTGAGCTCAGCAGAGCGTGTCTCTTGACACTTGATGTGCGTTGGCTGTGTCTGCCTGCTCCAGTGAAGAGAGAAACGGGAAATCATCTTGGTAGAGGCAACAAAGCAAAGGCGAGGCAGGATTGACATCTGCTCAACAGAGACGGATTCCCTGCGCTGACACAGTTCACAGTTACACGAGAAGCAATCTGAGCGGTCCGTCGACCGGAGACGTGTTTCCCAAGAGGTCGTTTAGCGAGTGAACAGCAGTGTGCGCGACTTTCAGGAGTGTGCCTGGAAAGTGCCAGAATCACCAGGAGCATCTGTGCAAAAGCTGCTGCCTCTGTGACCGCATTGAGGCACGTTCGCGTGTCTGCGAGTATATAGACGGCTCTTTCGCGTTCACTCCGAGGGAAACGGTCCGCTATTGCTTCTGTGCGCACAGACGCGATTCCCTTGTCTCTTGCGAACACAGGGAACTCTGTGCATCCAAATCTACAGGCTAAGGACGCGTCTGCATATGTTTTGGTGAACAATCGAGTGTGCGTGTTCTGACAGCTGCCTCTATGCAGACGTCTCCACAGAGCCACTTCTGAATGCCCCGCAGCCCAGGACTGAATGGATACACTAACAAGTGCACCGGTGTGAGCAACCACATATGCAGAAGGACGTCTTTCATCTCACAGAAGCGCGAACGTCTTGGCGTTCAAGCACATGGCAGAAACAAGGTGTGAACAGATGAGCTGCTGCTATTTTCTCCGTTCGGCATGCTTCGTTGTAGCTCTCTTGCCGGTCGCCGGCTTAGCGGCTTGCTTTGCGCGACTAGCTCTGGGGAGAGAAGGAGATAGCGCCGGAAACCTCGCCTTTTGCCTTCTTCGGCGCTGGAACCTGGTTGCTGCGCCTTCTCTTTGTCCATGTGCACACACACGATTCCTCAGCGAAAACCATGCAGAAACCTTTCCACGAGCACCCAGGGATGTGCACCCAGCACCACGTGCACGCACACGCAGCTAGAGAAAAGCACCTACCTTTTCACACACTGATGCCTAAGCAAACGCGTGGCCACACACACGCACACATCCGCAAGCGCGCCTACTCCCATCTATTGAGGGAAAGACGGACGAGCTCTTTGGTTGCTCTTCACAGGCTTGTCCCTGATCTATAGCTGAGGGCAAACACTTGTGTGCTTGTGGGAGAGCCTGTGTCTTTCCTGGAAGCGTTTGGGAGTTTTGCTCAGACGCGTGTTTCCTCAAGTTCAAGAATCAAGATCTAGGATACCTGCAGACAGGTGCCTGTTTGTGTGGAGACAGTCTGTTTGAAACTGTGTTCCTCAGCGCCCGCTCTTTCTCCCCGTCGCTCCACACGCCTGGGAGTCCCTTTCTTTCTCTCCACAAGCACGTGTGTTGACTTCGTCGCACATGTGCATCTGCACAAGCGTTGAGCTCAGCAGAGCGTGTCTCTTGACACTTGATGTGCGTTGGCTGTGTCTGCGTGCTCCAGTGAAGAGAGAAACGGGAAATCATCTTGGTAGAGGCAACAAAGCAAAAGCGAGGCAGGATTGACATCTGCTCAACAGAGACGGATTCCCTGCGCTGACACAGTTCACAGTTACACGAGAAGCAATCTGAGCGGTCCGTCGACCGGAGACGTGTTTCCCAAGAGGTCGTTTAGCGAGTGAACAGCAGTGTGCGCGACTTTCAGGAGTGTGCCTGGAAAGTGCCAGAATCACCAGGAGCATCTGTGCAAAAGCTGCTGCCTCTGTGACCGCATTGAGGCACGTTCGCGTGTCTGCGAGTATATAGACGGCTCTTTCGCGTTCACTCCGAGGGAAACGGTCCGCTATTGCTTCTGTGCGCACAGACGCGATTCCCTTGTCTCTTGCGAACACAGGGAACTCTGTGCATCCAAATCTACAGGCTAAGGACGCGTCTGCATATGTTTTGGTGAACAATCGAGTGTGCGTGTTCTGACAGCTGCCTCTATGCAGACGTCTCCACAGAGCCACTTCTGAATGCCCCGCAGCCCAGGACTGAATGGATACACTAACAAGTGCACCGGTGTGAGCAACCACATATGCAGAAGGACGTCTTTCATCTCACAGAAGCGCGAACGTCTTGGCGTTCAAGCACATGGCAGAAACAAGGTGTGAACAGATGAGCTGCTGCTATTTTCTCCGTTCGGCATGCTTCGTTGTAGCTCTCTTGCCGGTCGCCGGCTTAGCGGCTTGCTTTGCGCGACTAGCTCTGGGGAGAGAAGGAGATAGCGCCGGAAACCTCGCCTTTTGCCTTCTTCGGCGCTGGAACCTGGTTGCTGCGCCTTCTCTTTGTCCATGTGCACACACACGATTCCTCAGCGAAAACCATGCAGAAACCTTTCCACGAGCACCCAGGGATGTGCACCCAGCACCACGTGCACGCACACGCAGCTAGAGAAAAGCACCTACCTTTTCACACACTGATGCCTAAGCAAACGCGTGGCCACACACACGCACACATCCGCAAGCGCGCCTACTCCCATCTATTGAGGGAAAGACGGACGAGCTCTTTGGTTGCTCTTCACAGGCTTGTCCCTGATCTATAGCTGAGGGCAAACACTTGTGTGCTTGTGGGAGAGCCTGTGTCTTTCCTGGAAGCGTTTGGGAGTTTTGCTCAGACGCGTGTTTCCTCAAGTTCAAGAATCAAGATCTAGGATACCTGCAGACAGGTGCCTGTTTGTGTGGAGACAGTCTGTTTGAAACTGTGTTCCTCAGCGCCCGCTCTTTCTCCCCGTCGCTCCACACGCCTGGGAGTCCCTTTCTTTCTCTCCACAAGCACGTGTGTTGACTTCGTCGCACATGTGCATCTGCACAAGCGTTGAGCTCAGCAGAGCGTGTCTCTTGACACTTGATGTGCGTTGGCTGTGTCTGCGTGCTCCAGTGAAGAGAGAAACGGGAAATCATCTTGGTAGAGGCAACAAAGCAAAAGCGAGGCAGGATTGACATCTGCTCAACAGAGACGGATTCCCTGCGCTGACACAGTTCACAGTTACACGAGAAGCAATCTGAGCGGTCCGTCGACCGGAGACGTGTTTCCCAAGAGGTCGTTTAGCGAGTGAACAGCAGTGTGCGCGACTTTCAGGAGTGTGCCTGGAAAGTGCCAGAATCACCAGGAGCATCTGTGCAAAAGCTGCTGCCTCTGTGACCGCATTGAGGCACGTTCGCGTGTCTGCGAGTATATAGACGGCTCTTTCGCGTTCACTCCGAGGGAAACGGTCCGCTATTGCTTCTGTGCGCACAGACGCGATTCCCTTGTCTCTTGCGAACACAGGGAACTCTGTGCATCCAAATCTACAGGCTAAGGACGCGTCTGCATATGTTTTGGTGAACAATCGAGTGTGCGTGTTCTGACAGCTGCCTCTATGCAGACGTCTCCACAGAGCCACTTCTGAATGCCCCGCAGCCCAGGACTGAATGGATACACTAACAAGTGCACCGGTGTGAGCAACCACATATGCAGAAGGACGTCTTTCATCTCACAGAAGCGCGAACGTCTTGGCGTTCAAGCACATGGCAGAAACAAGGTGTGAACAGATGAGCTGCTGCTATTTTCTCCGTTCGGCATGCTTCGTTGTAGCTCTCTTGCCGGTCGCCGGCTTAGCGGCTTGCTTTGCGCGACTAGCTCTGGGGAGAGAAGGAGATAGCGCCGGAAACCTCGCCTTTTGCCTTCTTCGGCGCTGGAACCTGGTTGCTGCGCCTTCTCTTTGTCCATGTGCACACACACGATTCCTCAGCGAAAACCATGCAGAAACCTTTCCACGAGCACCCAGGGATGTGCACCCAGCACCACGTGCACGCACACGCAGCTAGAGAAAAGCACCTACCTTTTCACACACTGATGCCTAAGCAAACGCGTGGCCACACACACGCACACATCCGCAAGCGCGCCTACTCCCATCTATTGAGGGAAAGACGGACGAGCTCTTTGGTTGCTCTTCACAGGCTTGTCCCTGATCTATAGCTGAGGGCAAACACTTGTGTGCTTGTGGGAGAGCCTGTGTCTTTCCTGGAAGCGTTTGGGAGTTTTGCTCAGACGCGTGTTTCCTCAAGTTCAAGAATCAAGATCTAGGATACCTGCAGACAGGTGCCTGTTTGTGTGGAGACAGTCTGTTTGAAACTGTGTTCCTCAGCGCCCGCTCTTTCTCCCCGTCGCTCCACACGCCTGGGAGTCCCTTTCTTTCTCTCCACAAGCACGTGTGTTGACTTCGTCGCACATGTGCATCTGCACAAGCGTTGAGCTCAGCAGAGCGTGTCTCTTGACACTTGATGTGCGTTGGCTGTGTCTGCGTGCTCCAGTGAAGAGAGAAACGGGAAATCATCTTGGTAGAGGCAACAAAGCAAAAGCGAGGCAGGATTGACATCTGCTCAACAGAGACGGATTCCCTGCGCTGACACAGTTCACAGTTACACGAGAAGCAATCTGAGCGGTCCGTCGACCGGAGACGTGTTTCCCAAGAGGTCGTTTAGCGAGTGAACAGCAGTGTGCGCGACTTTCAGGAGTGTGCCTGGAAAGTGCCAGAATCACCAGGAGCATCTGTGCAAAAGCTGCTGCCTCTGTGACCGCATTGAGGCACGTTCGCGTGTCTGCGAGTATATAGACGGCTCTTTCGCGTTCACTCCGAGGGAAACGGTCCGCTATTGCTTCTGTGCGCACAGACGCGATTCCCTTGTCTCTTGCGAACACAGGGAACTCTGTGCATCCAAATCTACAGGCTAAGGACGCGTCTGCATATGTTTTGGTGAACAATCGAGTGTGCGTGTTCTGACAGCTGCCTCTATGCAGACGTCTCCACAGAGCCACTTCTGAATGCCCCGCAGCCCAGGACTGAATGGATACACTAACAAGTGCACCGGTGTGAGCAACCACATATGCAGAAGGACGTCTTTCATCTCACAGAAGCGCGAACGTCTTGGCGTTCAAGCACATGGCAGAAACAAGGTGTGAACAGATGAGCTGCTGCTATTTTCTCCGTTCGGCATGCTTCGTTGTAGCTCTCTTGCCGGTCGCCGGCTTAGCGGCTTGCTTTGCGCGACTAGCTCTGGGGAGAGAAGGAGATAGCGCCGGAAACCTCGCCTTTTGCCTTCTTCGGCGCTGGAACCTGGTTGCTGCGCCTTCTCTTTGTCCATGTGCACACACACGATTCCTCAGCGAAAACCATGCAGAAACCTTTCCACGAGCACCCAGGGATGTGCACCCAGCACCACGTGCACGCACACGCAGCTAGAGAAAAGCACCTACCTTTTCACACACTGATGCCTAAGCAAACGCGTGGCCACACACACGCACACATCCGCAAGCGCGCCTACTCCCATCTATTGAGGGAAAGACGGACGAGCTCTTTGGTTGCTCTTCACAGGCTTGTCCCTGATCTATAGCTGAGGGCAAACACTTGTGTGCTTGTGGGAGAGCCTGTGTCTTTCCTGGAAGCGTTTGGGAGTTTTGCTCAGACGCGTGTTTCCTCAAGTTCAAGAATCAAGATCTAGGATACCTGCAGACAGGTGCCTGTTTGTGTGGAGACAGTCTGTTTGAAACTGTGTTCCTCAGCGCCCGCTCTTTCTCCCCGTCGCTCCACACGCCTGGGAGTCCCTTTCTTTCTCTCCACAAGCACGTGTGTTGACTTCGTCGCACATGTGCATCTGCACAAGCGTTGAGCTCAGCAGAGCGTGTCTCTTGACACTTGATGTGCGTTGGCTGTGTCTGCCTGCTCCAGTGAAGAGAGAAACGGGAAATCATCTTGGTAGAGGCAACAAAGCAAAAGCGAGGCAGGATTGACATCTGCTCAACAGAGACGGATTCCCTGCGCTGACACAGTTCACAGTTACACGAGAAGCAATCTGAGCGGTCCGTCGACCGGAGACGTGTTTCCCAAGAGGTCGTTTAGCGAGTGAACAGCAGTGTGCGCGACTTTCAGGAGTGTGCCTGGAAAGTGCCAGAATCACCAGGAGCATCTGTGCAAAAGCTGCTGCCTCTGTGACCGCATTGAGGCACGTTCGCGTGTCTGCGAGTATATAGACGGCTCTTTCGCGTTCACTCCGAGGGAAACGGTCCGCTATTGCTTCTGTGCGCACAGACGCGATTCCCTTGTCTCTTGCGAACACAGGGAACTCTGTGCATCCAAATCTACAGGCTAAGGACGCGTCTGCATATGTTTTGGTGAACAATCGAGTGTGCGTGTTCTGACAGCTGCCTCTATGCAGACGTCTCCACAGAGCCACTTCTGAATGCCCCGCAGCCCAGGACTGAATGGATACACTAACAAGTGCACCGGTGTGAGCAACCACATATGCAGAAGGACGTCTTTCATCTCACAGAAGCGCGAACGTCTTGGCGTTCAAGCACATGGCAGAAACAAGGTGTGAACAGATGAGCTGCTGCTATTTTCTCCGTTCGGCATGCTTCGTTGTAGCTCTCTTGCCGGTCGCCGGCTTAGCGGCTTGCTTTGCGCGACTAGCTCTGGGGAGAGAAGGAGATAGCGCCGGAAACCTCGCCTTTTGCCTTCTTCGGCGCTGGAACCTGGTTGCTGCGCCTTCTCTTTGTCCATGTGCACACACACGATTCCTCAGCGAAAACCATGCAGAAACCTTTCCACGAGCACCCAGGGATGTGCACCCAGCACCACGTGCACGCACACGCAGCTAGAGAAAAGCACCTACCTTTTCACACACTGATGCCTAAGCAAACGCGTGGCCACACACACGCACACATCCGCAAGCGCGCCTACTCCCATCTATTGAGGGAAAGACGGACGAGCTCTTTGGTTGCTCTTCACAGGCTTGTCCCTGATCTATAGCTGAGGGCAAACACTTGTGTGCTTGTGGGAGAGCCTGTGTCTTTCCTGGAAGCGTTTGGGAGTTTTGCTCAGACGCGTGTTTCCTCAAGTTCAAGAATCAAGATCTAGGATACCTGCAGACAGGTGCCTGTTTGTGTGGAGACAGTCTGTTTGAAACTGTGTTCCTCAGCGCCCGCTCTTTCTCCCCGTCGCTCCACACGCCTGGGAGTCCCTTTCTTTCTCTCCACAAGCACGTGTGTTGACTTCGTCGCACATGTGCATCTGCACAAGCGTTGAGCTCAGCAGAGCGTGTCTCTTGACACTTGATGTGCGTTGGCTGTGTCTGCGTGCTCCAGTGAAGAGAGAAACGGGAAATCATCTTGGTAGAGGCAACAAAGCAAAAGCGAGGCAGGATTGACATCTGCTCAACAGAGACGGATTCCCTGCGCTGACACAGTTCACAGTTACACGAGAAGCAATCTGAGCGGTCCGTCGACCGGAGACGTGTTTCCCAAGAGGTCGTTTAGCGAGTGAACAGCAGTGTGCGCGACTTTCAGGAGTGTGCCTGGAAAGTGCCAGAATCACCAGGAGCATCTGTGCAAAAGCTGCTGCCTCTGTGACCGCATTGAGGCACGTTCGCGTGTCTGCGAGTATATAGACGGCTCTTTCGCGTTCACTCCGAGGGAAACGGTCCGCTATTGCTTCTGTGCGCACAGACGCGATTCCCTTGTCTCTTGCGAACACAGGGAACTCTGTGCATCCAAATCTACAGGCTAAGGACGCGTCTGCATATGTTTTGGTGAACAATCGAGTGTGCGTGTTCTGACAGCTGCCTCTATGCAGACGTCTCCACAGAGCCACTTCTGAATGCCCCGCAGCCCAGGACTGAATGGATACACTAACAAGTGCACCGGTGTGAGCAACCACATATGCAGAAGGACGTCTTTCATCTCACAGAAGCGCGAACGTCTTGGCGTTCAAGCACATGGCAGAAACAAGGTGTGAACAGATGAGCTGCTGCTATTTTCTCCGTTCGGCATGCTTCGTTGTAGCTCTCTTGCCGGTCGCCGGCTTAGCGGCTTGCTTTGCGCGACTAGCTCTGGGGAGAGAAGGAGATAGCGCCGGAAACCTCGCCTTTTGCCTTCTTCGGCGCTGGAACCTGGTTGCTGCGCCTTCTCTTTGTCCATGTGCACACACACGATTCCTCAGCGAAAACCATGCAGAAACCTTTCCACGAGCACCCAGGGATGTGCACCCAGCACCACGTGCACGCACACGCAGCTAGAGAAAAGCACCTACCTTTTCACACACTGATGCCTAAGCAAACGCGTGGCCACACACACGCACACATCCGCAAGCGCGCCTACTCCCATCTATTGAGGGAAAGACGGACGAGCTCTTTGGTTGCTCTTCACAGGCTTGTCCCTGATCTATAGCTGAGGGCAAACACTTGTGTGCTTGTGGGAGAGCCTGTGTCTTTCCTGGAAGCGTTTGGGAGTTTTGCTCAGACGCGTGTTTCCTCAAGTTCAAGAATCAAGATCTAGGATACCTGCAGACAGGTGCCTGTTTGTGTGGAGACAGTCTGTTTGAAACTGTGTTCCTCAGCGCCCGCTCTTTCTCCCCGTCGCTCCACACGCCTGGGAGTCCCTTTCTTTCTCTCCACAAGCACGTGTGTTGACTTCGTCGCACATGTGCATCTGCACAAGCGTTGAGCTCAGCAGAGCGTGTCTCTTGACACTTGATGTGCGTTGGCTGTGTCTGCCTGCTCCAGTGAAGAGAGAAACGGGAAATCATCTTGGTAGAGGCAACAAAGCAAAAGCGAGGCAGGATTGACATCTGCTCAACAGAGACGGATTCCCTGCGCTGACACAGTTCACAGTTACACGAGAAGCAATCTGAGCGGTCCGTCGACCGGAGACGTGTTTCCCAAGAGGTCGTTTAGCGAGTGAACAGCAGTGTGCGCGACTTTCAGGAGTGTGCCTGGAAAGTGCCAGAATCACCAGGAGCATCTGTGCAAAAGCTGCTGCCTCTGTGACCGCATTGAGGCACGTTCGCGTGTCTGCGAGTATATAGACGGCTCTTTCGCGTTCACTCCGAGGGAAACGGTCCGCTATTGCTTCTGTGCGCACAGACGCGATTCCCTTGTCTCTTGCGAACACAGGGAACTCTGTGCATCCAAATCTACAGGCTAAGGACGCGTCTGCATATGTTTTGGTGAACAATCGAGTGTGCGTGTTCTGACAGCTGCCTCTATGCAGACGTCTCCACAGAGCCACTTCTGAATGCCCCGCAGCCCAGGACTGAATGGATACACTAACAAGTGCACCGGTGTGAGCAACCACATATGCAGAAGGACGTCTTTCATCTCACAGAAGCGCGAACGTCTTGGCGTTCAAGCACATGGCAGAAACAAGGTGTGAACAGATGAGCTGCTGCTATTTTCTCCGTTCGGCATGCTTCGTTGTAGCTCTCTTGCCGGTCGCCGGCTTAGCGGCTTGCTTTGCGCGACTAGCTCTGGGGAGAGAAGGAGATAGCGCCGGAAACCTCGCCTTTTGCCTTCTTCGGCGCTGGAACCTGGTTGCTGCGCCTTCTCTTTGTCCATGTGCACACACACGATTCCTCAGCGAAAACCATGCAGAAACCTTTCCACGAGCACCCAGGGATGTGCACCCAGCACCACGTGCACGCACACGCAGCTAGAGAAAAGCACCTACCTTTTCACACACTGATGCCTAAGCAAACGCGTGGCCACACACACGCACACATCCGCAAGCGCGCCTACTCCCATCTATTGAGGGAAAGACGGACGAGCTCTTTGGTTGCTCTTCACAGGCTTGTCCCTGATCTATAGCTGAGGGCAAACACTTGTGTGCTTGTGGGAGAGCCTGTGTCTTTCCTGGAAGCGTTTGGGAGTTTTGCTCAGACGCGTGTTTCCTCAAGTTCAAGAATCAAGATCTAGGATACCTGCAGACAGGTGCCTGTTTGTGTGGAGACAGTCTGTTTGAAACTGTGTTCCTCAGCGCCCGCTCTTTCTCCCCGTCGCTCCACACGCCTGGGAGTCCCTTTCTTTCTCTCCACAAGCACGTGTGTTGACTTCGTCGCACATGTGCATCTGCACAAGCGTTGAGCTCAGCAGAGCGTGTCTCTTGACACTTGATGTGCGTTGGCTGTGTCTGCCTGCTCCAGTGAAGAGAGAAACGGGAAATCATCTTGGTAGAGGCAACAAAGCAAAAGCGAGGCAGGATTGACATCTGCTCAACAGAGACGGATTCCCTGCGCTGACACAGTTCACAGTTACACGAGAAGCAATCTGAGCGGTCCGTCGACCGGAGACGTGTTTCCCAAGAGGTCGTTTAGCGAGTGAACAGCAGTGTGCGCGACTTTCAGGAGTGTGCCTGGAAAGTGCCAGAATCACCAGGAGCATCTGTGCAAAAGCTGCTGCCTCTGTGACCGCATTGAGGCACGTTCGCGTGTCTGCGAGTATATAGACGGCTCTTTCGCGTTCACTCCGAGGGAAACGGTCCGCTATTGCTTCTGTGCGCACAGACGCGATTCCCTTGTCTCTTGCGAACACAGGGAACTCTGTGCATCCAAATCTACAGGCTAAGGACGCGTCTGCATATGTTTTGGTGAACAATCGAGTGTGCGTGTTCTGACAGCTGCCTCTATGCAGACGTCTCCACAGAGCCACTTCTGAATGCCCCGCAGCCCAGGACTGAATGGATACACTAACAAGTGCACCGGTGTGAGCAACCACATATGCAGAAGGACGTCTTTCATCTCACAGAAGCGCGAACGTCTTGGCGTTCAAGCACATGGCAGAAACAAGGTGTGAACAGATGAGCTGCTGCTATTTTCTCCGTTCGGCATGCTTCGTTGTAGCTCTCTTGCCGGTCGCCGGCTTAGCGGCTTGCTTTGCGCGACTAGCTCTGGGGAGAGAAGGAGATAGCGCCGGAAACCTCGCCTTTTGCCTTCTTCGGCGCTGGAACCTGGTTGCTGCGCCTTCTCTTTGTCCATGTGCACACACACGATTCCTCAGCGAAAACCATGCAGAAACCTTTCCACGAGCACCCAGGGATGTGCACCCAGCACCACGTGCACGCACACGCAGCTAGAGAAAAGCACCTACCTTTTCACACACTGATGCCTAAGCAAACGCGTGGCCACACACACGCACACATCCGCAAGCGCGCCTACTCCCATCTATTGAGGGAAAGACGGACGAGCTCTTTGGTTGCTCTTCACAGGCTTGTCCCTGATCTATAGCTGAGGGCAAACACTTGTGTGCTTGTGGGAGAGCCTGTGTCTTTCCTGGAAGCGTTTGGGAGTTTTGCTCAGACGCGTGTTTCCTCAAGTTCAAGAATCAAGATCTAGGATACCTGCAGACAGGTGCCTGTTTGTGTGGAGACAGTCTGTTTGAAACTGTGTTCCTCAGCGCCCGCTCTTTCTCCCCGTCGCTCCACACGCCTGGGAGTCCCTTTCTTTCTCTCCACAAGCACGTGTGTTGACTTCGTCGCACATGTGCATCTGCACAAGCGTTGAGCTCAGCAGAGCGTGTCTCTTGACACTTGATGTGCGTTGGCTGTGTCTGCGTGCTCCAGTGAAGAGAGAAACGGGAAATCATCTTGGTAGAGGCAACAAAGCAAAAGCGAGGCAGGATTGACATCTGCTCAACAGAGACGGATTCCCTGCGCTGACACAGTTCACAGTTACACGAGAAGCAATCTGAGCGGTCCGTCGACCGGAGACGTGTTTCCCAAGAGGTCGTTTAGCGAGTGAACAGCAGTGTGCGCGACTTTCAGGAGTGTGCCTGGAAAGTGCCAGAATCACCAGGAGCATCTGTGCAAAAGCTGCTGCCTCTGTGACCGCATTGAGGCACGTTCGCGTGTCTGCGAGTATATAGACGGCTCTTTCGCGTTCACTCCGAGGGAAACGGTCCGCTATTGCTTCTGTGCGCACAGACGCGATTCCCTTGTCTCTTGCGAACACAGGGAACTCTGTGCATCCAAATCTACAGGCTAAGGACGCGTCTGCATATGTTTTGGTGAACAATCGAGTGTGCGTGTTCTGACAGCTGCCTCTATGCAGACGTCTCCACAGAGCCACTTCTGAATGCCCCGCAGCCCAGGACTGAATGGATACACTAACAAGTGCACCGGTGTGAGCAACCACATATGCAGAAGGACGTCTTTCATCTCACAGAAGCGCGAACGTCTTGGCGTTCAAGCACATGGCAGAAACAAGGTGTGAACAGATGAGCTGCTGCTATTTTCTCCGTTCGGCATGCTTCGTTGTAGCTCTCTTGCCGGTCGCCGGCTTAGCGGCTTGCTTTGCGCGACTAGCTCTGGGGAGAGAAGGAGATAGCGCCGGAAACCTCGCCTTTTGCCTTCTTCGGCGCTGGAACCTGGTTGCTGCGCCTTCTCTTTGTCCTTGTGCACACACACGATTCCTCAGCGGAAACCATGCAGAAACCTTTCCACGAGCACCCAGGGATGTGCACCCAGCACCACGTGCACGCACACGCAGCTAGAGAAAAGCACCTACCTTTTCACACACTGAAGCCTAAGCAAACGCGTGGCCACACACACGCACACATCCGCAAGCGCGCCTACTCCCATCTATTGAGGGAAAGACGGACGAGCAACGTCCTGACAGGCTTGAGGGGAAAACCGTCCGTTGACGGTTGGCGTACTGCACGCCCGCCTACGGGGCTGCAGGGGAATCCACATTTGGAAGGTACCTGAAGATGTGTGCCTGTTCTTGGAGCTCCGCTAGTAGGGTAGCAAAGACACTCGTAGGCAGTACTGAATGCTGCTCCGTGCTACTTCTCCTCCGCTGGCAAATGCTTCACAGTCGCCCTAGGAAAGACGTTTAACAATCGATCTCCAAGAGGAACGAAACACATGATGCCATAAGGCGAAAGAATAGCAGGGCATCTCTTCACAGGCTTGTCCCTGATCTATAGCTGAGGGCAAACACTTGTGTGCTTGTGGGAGAGCCTGTTTCTTTCCTGGAAGCGTTTGGGAGTTTTGCTCAGACGCGTGTTTCCTCAAGTTCAAGAATCAAGATCTAGGATACCTGCAGACAGGTGCCTGTTTGTGTGGAGACAGTCTGTTTGAAACTGTGTTCCTCAGCGCCCGCTCTTTCTCCCCGTCGCTCCACACGCCTGGGAGTCCCTTTCTTTCTCTCCACAAGCACGTGTGTTGACTTCGTCGCACATGTGCATCTGCACAAGCGTTGAGCTCAGCAGAGCGTGTCTCTTGACACTTGATGTGCGTTGGCTGTGTCTGCCTGCTCCAGTGAAGAGAGAAACGGGAAATCATCTTGGTAGAGGCAACAAAGCAAAAGCGAGGCAGGATTGACATCTGCTCAACAGAGACGGATTCCCTGCGCTGACACAGTTCACAGTTACACGAGAAGCAATCTGAGCGGTCCGTCGACCGGAGACGTGTTTCCCAAGAGGTCGTTTAGCGAGTGAACAGCAGTGTGCGCGACTTTCAGGAGTGTGCCTGGAAAGTGCCAGAATCACCAGGAGCATCTGTGCAAAAGCTGCTGCCTCTGTGACCGCATTGAGGCACGTTCGCGTGTCTGCGAGTATATAGACGGCTCTTTCGCGTTCACTCCGAGGGAAACGGTCCGCTATTGCTTCTGTGCGCACAGACGCGATTCCCTTGTCTCTTGCGAACACAGGGAACTCTGTGCATCCAAATCTACAGGCTAAGGACGCGTCTGCATATGTTTTGGTGAACAATCGAGTGTGCGTGTTCTGACAGCTGCCTCTATGCAGACGTCTCCACAGAGCCACTTCTGAATGCCCCGCAGCCCAGGACTGAATGGATACACTAACAAGTGCACCGGTGTGAGCAACCACATATGCAGAAGGACGTCTTTCATCTCACAGAAGCGCGAACGTCTTGGCGTTCAAGCACATGGCAGAAACAAGGTGTGAACAGATGAGCTGCTGCTATTTTCTCCGTTCGGCATGCTTCGTTGTAGCTCTCTTGCCGGTCGCCGGCTTAGCGGCTTGCTTTGCGCGACTAGCTCTGGGGAGAGAAGGAGATAGCGCCGGAAACCTCGCCTTTTGCCTTCTTCGGCGCTGGAACCTGGTTGCTGCGCCTTCTCTTTGTCCATGTGCACACACACGATTCCTCAGCGAAAACCATGCAGAAACCTTTCCACGAGCACCCAGGGATGTGCACCCAGCACCACGTGCACGCACACGCAGCTAGAGAAAAGCACCTACCTTTTCACACACTGATGCCTAAGCAAACGCGTGGCCACACACACGCACACATCCGCAAGCGCGCCTACTCCCATCTATTGAGGGAAAGACGGACGAGCTCTTTGGTTGCTCTTCACAGGCTTGTCCCTGATCTATAGCTGAGGGCAAACACTTGTGTGCTTGTGGGAGAGCCTGTGTCTTTCCTGGAAGCGTTTGGGAGTTTTGCTCAGACGCGTGTTTCCTCAAGTTCAAGAATCAAGATCTAGGATACCTGCAGACAGGTGCCTGTTTGTGTGGAGACAGTCTGTTTGAAACTGTGTTCCTCAGCGCCCGCTCTTTCTCCCCGTCGCTCCACACGCCTGGGAGTCCCTTTCTTTCTCTCCACAAGCACGTGTGTTGACTTCGTCGCACATGTGCATCTGCACAAGCGTTGAGCTCAGCAGAGCGTGTCTCTTGACACTTGATGTGCGTTGGCTGTGTCTGCGTGCTCCAGTGAAGAGAGAAACGGGAAATCATCTTGGTAGAGGCAACAAAGCAAAAGCGAGGCAGGATTGACATCTGCTCAACAGAGACGGATTCCCTGCGCTGACACAGTTCACAGTTACACGAGAAGCAATCTGAGCGGTCCGTCGACCGGAGACGTGTTTCCCAAGAGGTCGTTTAGCGAGTGAACAGCAGTGTGCGCGACTTTCAGGAGTGTGCCTGGAAAGTGCCAGAATCACCAGGAGCATCTGTGCAAAAGCTGCTGCCTCTGTGACCGCATTGAGGCACGTTCGCGTGTCTGCGAGTATATAGACGGCTCTTTCGCGTTCACTCCGAGGGAAACGGTCCGCTATTGCTTCTGTGCGCACAGACGCGATTCCCTTGTCTCTTGCGAACACAGGGAACTCTGTGCATCCAAATCTACAGGCTAAGGACGCGTCTGCATATGTTTTGGTGAACAATCGAGTGTGCGTGTTCTGACAGCTGCCTCTATGCAGACGTCTCCACAGAGCCACTTCTGAATGCCCCGCAGCCCAGGACTGAATGGATACACTAACAAGTGCACCGGTGTGAGCAACCACATATGCAGAAGGACGTCTTTCATCTCACAGAAGCGCGAACGTCTTGGCGTTCAAGCACATGGCAGAAACAAGGTGTGAACAGATGAGCTGCTGCTATTTTCTCCGTTCGGCATGCTTCGTTGTAGCTCTCTTGCCGGTCGCCGGCTTAGCGGCTTGCTTTGCGCGACTAGCTCTGGGGAGAGAAGGAGATAGCGCCGGAAACCTCGCCTTTTGCCTTCTTCGGCGCTGGAACCTGGTTGCTGCGCCTTCTCTTTGTCCATGTGCACACACACGATTCCTCAGCGAAAACCATGCAGAAACCTTTCCACGAGCACCCAGGGATGTGCACCCAGCACCACGTGCACGCACACGCAGCTAGAGAAAAGCACCTACCTTTTCACACACTGATGCCTAAGCAAACGCGTGGCCACACACACGCACACATCCGCAAGCGCGCCTACTCCCATCTATTGAGGGAAAGACGGACGAGCTCTTTGGTTGCTCTTCACAGGCTTGTCCCTGATCTATAGCTCAGGGCAAACACTTGTGTGCTTGTGGGAGAGCCTGTGTCTTTCCTGGAAGCGTTTGGGAGTTTTGCTCAGACGCGTGTTTCCTCAAGTTCAAGAATCAAGATCTAGGATACCTGCAGACAGGTGCCTGTTTGTGTGGAGACAGTCTGTTTGAAACTGTGTTCCTCAGCGCCCGCTCTTTCTCCCCGTCGCTCCACACGCCTGGGAGTCCCTTTCTTTCTCTCCACAAGCACGTGTGTTGACTTCGTCGCACATGTGCATCTGCACAAGCGTTGAGCTCAGCAGAGCGTGTCTCTTGACACTTGATGTGCGTTGGCTGTGTCTGCCTGCTCCAGTGAAGAGAGAAACGGGAAATCATCTTGGTAGAGGCAACAAAGCAAAAGCGAGGCAGGATTGACATCTGCTCAACAGAGACGGATTCCCTGCGCTGACACAGTTCACAGTTACACGAGAAGCAATCTGAGCGGTCCGTCGACCGGAGACGTGTTTCCCAAGAGGTCGTTTAGCGAGTGAACAGCAGTGTGCGCGACTTTCAGGAGTGTGCCTGGAAAGTGCCAGAATCACCAGGAGCATCTGTGCAAAAGCTGCTGCCTCTGTGACCGCATTGAGGCACGTTCGCGTGTCTGCGAGTATATAGACGGCTCTTTCGCGTTCACTCCGAGGGAAACGGTCCGCTATTGCTTCTGTGCGCACAGACGCGATTCCCTTGTCTCTTGCGAACACAGGGAACTCTGTGCATCCAAATCTACAGGCTAAGGACGCGTCTGCATATGTTTTGGTGAACAATCGAGTGTGCGTGTTCTGACAGCTGCCTCTATGCAGACGTCTCCACAGAGCCACTTCTGAATGCCCCGCAGCCCAGGACTGAATGGATACACTAACAAGTGCACCGGTGTGAGCAACCACATATGCAGAAGGACGTCTTTCATCTCACAGAAGCGCGAACGTCTTGGCGTTCAAGCACATGGCAGAAACAAGGTGTGAACAGATGAGCTGCTGCTATTTTCTCCGTTCGGCATGCTTCGTTGTAGCTCTCTTGCCGGTCGCCGGCTTAGCGGCTTGCTTTGCGCGACTAGCTCTGGGGAGAGAAGGAGATAGCGCCGGAAACCTCGCCTTTTGCCTTCTTCGGCGCTGGAACCTGGTTGCTGCGCCTTCTCTTTGTCCATGTGCACACACACGATTCCTCAGCGAAAACCATGCAGAAACCTTTCCACGAGCACCCAGGGATGTGCACCCAGCACCACGTGCACGCACACGCAGCTAGAGAAAAGCACCTACCTTTTCACACACTGATGCCTAAGCAAACGCGTGGCCACACACACGCACACATCCGCAAGCGCGCCTACTCCCATCTATTGAGGGAAAGACGGACGAGCTCTTTGGTTGCTCTTCACAGGCTTGTCCCTGATCTATAGCTGAGGGCAAACACTTGTGTGCTTGTGGGAGAGCCTGTGTCTTTCCTGGAAGCGTTTGGGAGTTTTGCTCAGACGCGTGTTTCCTCAAGTTCAAGAATCAAGATCTAGGATACCTGCAGACAGGTGCCTGTTTGTGTGGAGACAGTCTGTTTGAAACTGTGTTCCTCAGCGCCCGCTCTTTCTCCCCGTCGCTCCACACGCCTGGGAGTCCCTTTCTTTCTCTCCACAAGCACGTGTGTTGACTTCGTCGCACATGTGCATCTGCACAAGCGTTGAGCTCAGCAGAGCGTGTCTCTTGACACTTGATGTGCGTTGGCTGTGTCTGCGTGCTCCAGTGAAGAGAGAAACGGGAAATCATCTTGGTAGAGGCAACAAAGCAAAAGCGAGGCAGGATTGACATCTGCTCAACAGAGACGGATTCCCTGCGCTGACACAGTTCACAGTTACACGAGAAGCAATCTGAGCGGTCCGTCGACCGGAGACGTGTTTCCCAAGAGGTCGTTTAGCGAGTGAACAGCAGTGTGCGCGACTTTCAGGAGTGTGCCTGGAAAGTGCCAGAATCACCAGGAGCATCTGTGCAAAAGCTGCTGCCTCTGTGACCGCATTGAGGCACGTTCGCGTGTCTGCGAGTATATAGACGGCTCTTTCGCGTTCACTCCGAGGGAAACGGTCCGCTATTGCTTCTGTGCGCACAGACGCGATTCCCTTGTCTCTTGCGAACACAGGGAACTCTGTGCATCCAAATCTACAGGCTAAGGACGCGTCTGCATATGTTTTGGTGAACAATCGAGTGTGCGTGTTCTGACAGCTGCCTCTATGCAGACGTCTCCACAGAGCCACTTCTGAATGCCCCGCAGCCCAGGACTGAATGGATACACTAACAAGTGCACCGGTGTGAGCAACCACATATGCAGAAGGACGTCTTTCATCTCACAGAAGCGCGAACGTCTTGGCGTTCAAGCACATGGCAGAAACAAGGTGTGAACAGATGAGCTGCTGCTATTTTCTCCGTTCGGCATGCTTCGTTGTAGCTCTCTTGCCGGTCGCCGGCTTAGCGGCTTGCTTTGCGCGACTAGCTCTGGGGAGAGAAGGAGATAGCGCCGGAAACCTCGCCTTTTGCCTTCTTCGGCGCTGGAACCTGGTTGCTGCGCCTTCTCTTTGTCCATGTGCACACACACGATTCCTCAGCGAAAACCATGCAGAAACCTTTCCACGAGCACCCAGGGATGTGCACCCAGCACCACGTGCACGCACACGCAGCTAGAGAAAAGCACCTACCTTTTCACACACTGATGCCTAAGCAAACGCGTGGCCACACACACGCACACATCCGCAAGCGCGCCTACTCCCATCTACTGAGGGAAAGACGGACGAGCTCTTTGGTTGCTCTTCACAGGCTTGTCCCTGATCTATAGCTGAGGGCAAACACTTGTGTGCTTGTGGGAGAGCCTGTGTCTTTCCTGGAAGCGTTTGGGAGTTTTGCTCAGACGCGTGTTTCCTCAAGTTCAAGAATCAAGATCTAGGATACCTGCAGACAGGTGCCTGTTTGTGTGGAGACAGTCTGTTTGAAACTGTGTTCCTCAGCGCCCGCTCTTTCTCCCCGTCGCTCCACACGCCTGGGAGTCCCTTTCTTTCTCTCCACAAGCACGTGTGTTGACTTCGTCGCACATGTGCATCTGCACAAGCGTTGAGCTCAGCAGAGCGTGTCTCTTGACACTTGATGTGCGTTGGCTGTGTCTGCCTGCTCCAGTGAAGAGAGAAACGGGAAATCATCTTGGTAGAGGCAACAAAGCAAAAGCGAGGCAGGATTGACATCTGCTCAACAGAGACGGATTCCCTGCGCTGACACAGTTCACAGTTACACGAGAAGCAATCTGAGCGGTCCGTCGACCGGAGACGTGTTTCCCAAGAGGTCGTTTAGCGAGTGAACAGCAGTGTGCGCGACTTTCAGGAGTGTGCCTGGAAAGTGCCAGAATCACCAGGAGCATCTGTGCAAAAGCTGCTGCCTCTGTGACCGCATTGAGGCACGTTCGCGTGTCTGCGAGTATATAGACGGCTCTTTCGCGTTCACTCCGAGGGAAACGGTCCGCTATTGCTTCTGTGCGCACAGACGCGATTCCCTTGTCTCTTGCGAACACAGGGAACTCTGTGCATCCAAATCTACAGGCTAAGGACGCGTCTGCATATGTTTTGGTGAACAATCGAGTGTGCGTGTTCTGACAGCTGCCTCTATGCAGACGTCTCCACAGAGCCACTTCTGAATGCCCCGCAGCCCAGGACTGAATGGATACACTAACAAGTGCACCGGTGTGAGCAACCACATATGCAGAAGGACGTCTTTCATCTCACAGAAGCGCGAACGTCTTGGCGTTCAAGCACATGGCAGAAACAAGGTGTGAACAGATGAGCTGCTGCTATTTTCTCCGTTCGGCATGCTTCGTTGTAGCTCTCTTGCCGGTCGCCGGCTTAGCGGCTTGCTTTGCGCGACTAGCTCTGGGGAGAGAAGGAGATAGCGCCGGAAACCTCGCCTTTTGCCTTCTTCGGCGCTGGAACCTGGTTGCTGCGCCTTCTCTTTGTCCATGTGCACACACACGATTCCTCAGCGAAAACCATGCAGAAACCTTTCCACGAGCACCCAGGGATGTGCACCCAGCACCACGTGCACGCACACGCAGCTAGAGAAAAGCACCTACCTTTTCACACACTGATGCCTAAGCAAACGCGTGGCCACACACACGCACACATCCGCAAGCGCGCCTACTCCCATCTATTGAGGGAAAGACGGACGAGCTCTTTGGTTGCTCTTCACAGGCTTGTCCCTGATCTATAGCTGAGGGCAAACACTTGTGTGCTTGTGGGAGAGCCTGTGTCTTTCCTGGAAGCGTTTGGGAGTTTTGCTCAGACGCGTGTTTCCTCAAGTTCAAGAATCAAGATCTAGGATACCTGCAGACAGGTGCCTGTTTGTGTGGAGACAGTCTGTTTGAAACTGTGTTCCTCAGCGCCCGCTCTTTCTCCCCGTCGCTCCACACGCCTGGGAGTCCCTTTCTTTCTCTCCACAAGCACGTGTGTTGACTTCGTCGCACATGTGCATCTGCACAAGCGTTGAGCTCAGCAGAGCGTGTCTCTTGACACTTGATGTGCGTTGGCTGTGTCTGCCTGCTCCAGTGAAGAGAGAAACGGGAAATCATCTTGGTAGAGGCAACAAAGCAAAGGCGAGGCAGGATTGACATCTGCTCAACAGAGACGGATTCCCTGCGCTGACACAGTTCACAGTTACACGAGAAGCAATCTGAGCGGTCCGTCGACCGGAGACGTGTTTCCCAAGAGGTCGTTTAGCGAGTGAACAGCAGTGTGCGCGACTTTCAGGAGTGTGCCTGGAAAGTGCCAGAATCACCAGGAGCATCTGTGCAAAAGCTGCTGCCTCTGTGACCGCATTGAGGCACGTTCGCGTGTCTGCGAGTATATAGACGGCTCTTTCGCGTTCACTCCGAGGGAAACGGTCCGCTATTGCTTCTGTGCGCACAGACGCGATTCCCTTGTCTCTTGCGAACACAGGGAACTCTGTGCATCCAAATCTACAGGCTAAGGACGCGTCTGCATATGTTTTGGTGAACAATCGAGTGTGCGTGTTCTGACAGCTGCCTCTATGCAGACGTCTCCACAGAGCCACTTCTGAATGCCCCGCAGCCCAGGACTGAATGGATACACTAACAAGTGCACCGGTGTGAGCAACCACATATGCAGAAGGACGTCTTTCATCTCACAGAAGCGCGAACGTCTTGGCGTTCAAGCACATGGCAGAAACAAGGTGTGAACAGATGAGCTGCTGCTATTTTCTCCGTTCGGCATGCTTCGTTGTAGCTCTCTTGCCGGTCGCCGGCTTAGCGGCTTGCTTTGCGCGACTAGCTCTGGGGAGAGAAGGAGATAGCGCCGGAAACCTCGCCTTTTGCCTTCTTCGGCGCTGGAACCTGGTTGCTGCGCCTTCTCTTTGTCCATGTGCACACACACGATTCCTCAGCGAAAACCATGCAGAAACCTTTCCACGAGCACCCAGGGATGTGCACCCAGCACCACGTGCACGCACACGCAGCTAGAGAAAAGCACCTACCTTTTCACACACTGATGCCTAAGCAAACGCGTGGCCACACACACGCACACATCCGCAAGCGCGCCTACTCCCATCTATTGAGGGAAAGACGGACGAGCTCTTTGGTTGCTCTTCACAGGCTTGTCCCTGATCTATAGCTCAGGGCAAACACTTGTGTGCTTGTGGGAGAGCCTGTGTCTTTCCTGGAAGCGTTTGGGAGTTTTGCTCAGACGCGTGTTTCCTCAAGTTCAAGAATCAAGATCTAGGATACCTGCAGACAGGTGCCTGTTTGTGTGGAGACAGTCTGTTTGAAACTGTGTTCCTCAGCGCCCGCTCTTTCTCCCCGTCGCTCCACACGCCTGGGAGTCCCTTTCTTTCTCTCCACAAGCACGTGTGTTGACTTCGTCGCACATGTGCATCTGCACAAGCGTTGAGCTCAGCAGAGCGTGTCTCTTGACACTTGATGTGCGTTGGCTGTGTCTGCCTGCTCCAGTGAAGAGAGAAACGGGAAATCATCTTGGTAGAGGCAACAAAGCAAAAGCGAGGCAGGATTGACATCTGCTCAACAGAGACGGATTCCCTGCGCTGACACAGTTCACAGTTACACGAGAAGCAATCTGAGCGGTCCGTCGACCGGAGACGTGTTTCCCAAGAGGTCGTTTAGCGAGTGAACAGCAGTGTGCGCGACTTTCAGGAGTGTGCCTGGAAAGTGCCAGAATCACCAGGAGCATCTGTGCAAAAGCTGCTGCCTCTGTGACCGCATTGAGGCACGTTCGCGTGTCTGCGAGTATATAGACGGCTCTTTCGCGTTCACTCCGAGGGAAACGGTCCGCTATTGCTTCTGTGCGCACAGACGCGATTCCCTTGTCTCTTGCGAACACAGGGAACTCTGTGCATCCAAATCTACAGGCTAAGGACGCGTCTGCATATGTTTTGGTGAACAATCGAGTGTGCGTGTTCTGACAGCTGCCTCTATGCAGACGTCTCCACAGAGCCACTTCTGAATGCCCCGCAGCCCAGGACTGAATGGATACACTAACAAGTGCACCGGTGTGAGCAACCACATATGCAGAAGGACGTCTTTCATCTCACAGAAGCGCGAACGTCTTGGCGTTCAAGCACATGGCAGAAACAAGGTGTGAACAGATGAGCTGCTGCTATTTTCTCCGTTCGGCATGCTTCGTTGTAGCTCTCTTGCCGGTCGCCGGCTTAGCGGCTTGCTTTGCGCGACTAGCTCTGGGGAGAGAAGGAGATAGCGCCGGAAACCTCGCCTTTTGCCTTCTTCGGCGCTGGAACCTGGTTGCTGCGCCTTCTCTTTGTCCATGTGCACACACACGATTCCTCAGCGAAAACCATGCAGAAACCTTTCCACGAGCACCCAGGGATGTGCACCCAGCACCACGTGCACGCACACGCAGCTAGAGAAAAGCACCTACCTTTTCACACACTGATGCCTAAGCAAACGCGTGGCCACACACACGCACACATCCGCAAGCGCGCCTACTCCCATCTATTGAGGGAAAGACGGACGAGCTCTTTGGTTGCTCTTCACAGGCTTGTCCCTGATCTATAGCTGAGGGCAAACACTTGTGTGCTTGTGGGAGAGCCTGTGTCTTTCCTGGAAGCGTTTGGGAGTTTTGCTCAGACGCGTGTTTCCTCAAGTTCAAGAATCAAGATCTAGGATACCTGCAGACAGGTGCCTGTTTGTGTGGAGACAGTCTGTTTGAAACTGTGTTCCTCAGCGCCCGCTCTTTCTCCCCGTCGCTCCACACGCCTGGGAGTCCCTTTCTTTCTCTCCACAAGCACGTGTGTTGACTTCGTCGCACATGTGCATCTGCACAAGCGTTGAGCTCAGCAGAGCGTGTCTCTTGACACTTGATGTGCGTTGGCTGTGTCTGCGTGCTCCAGTGAAGAGAGAAACGGGAAATCATCTTGGTAGAGGCAACAAAGCAAAAGCGAGGCAGGATTGACATCTGCTCAACAGAGACGGATTCCCTGCGCTGACACAGTTCACAGTTACACGAGAAGCAATCTGAGCGGTCCGTCGACCGGAGACGTGTTTCCCAAGAGGTCGTTTAGCGAGTGAACAGCAGTGTGCGCGACTTTCAGGAGTGTGCCTGGAAAGTGCCAGAATCACCAGGAGCATCTGTGCAAAAGCTGCTGCCTCTGTGACCGCATTGAGGCACGTTCGCGTGTCTGCGAGTATATAGACGGCTCTTTCGCGTTCACTCCGAGGGAAACGGTCCGCTATTGCTTCTGTGCGCACAGACGCGATTCCCTTGTCTCTTGCGAACACAGGGAACTCTGTGCATCCAAATCTACAGGCTAAGGACGCGTCTGCATATGTTTTGGTGAACAATCGAGTGTGCGTGTTCTGACAGCTGCCTCTATGCAGACGTCTCCACAGAGCCACTTCTGAATGCCCCGCAGCCCAGGACTGAATGGATACACTAACAAGTGCACCGGTGTGAGCAACCACATATGCAGAAGGACGTCTTTCATCTCACAGAAGCGCGAACGTCTTGGCGTTCAAGCACATGGCAGAAACAAGGTGTGAACAGATGAGCTGCTGCTATTTTCTCCGTTCGGCATGCTTCGTTGTAGCTCTCTTGCCGGTCGCCGGCTTAGCGGCTTGCTTTGCGCGACTAGCTCTGGGGAGAGAAGGAGATAGCGCCGGAAACCTCGCCTTTTGCCTTCTTCGGCGCTGGAACCTGGTTGCTGCGCCTTCTCTTTGTCCATGTGCACACACACGATTCCTCAGCGAAAACCATGCAGAAACCTTTCCACGAGCACCCAGGGATGTGCACCCAGCACCACGTGCACGCACACGCAGCTAGAGAAAAGCACCTACCTTTTCACACACTGATGCCTAAGCAAACGCGTGGCCACACACACGCACACATCCGCAAGCGCGCCTACTCCCATCTACTGAGGGAAAGACGGACGAGCTCTTTGGTTGCTCTTCACAGGCTTGTCCCTGATCTATAGCTGAGGGCAAACACTTGTGTGCTTGTGGGAGAGCCTGTGTCTTTCCTGGAAGCGTTTGGGAGTTTTGCTCAGACGCGTGTTTCCTCAAGTTCAAGAATCAAGATCTAGGATACCTGCAGACAGGTGCCTGTTTGTGTGGAGACAGTCTGTTTGAAACTGTGTTCCTCAGCGCCCGCTCTTTCTCCCCGTCGCTCCACACGCCTGGGAGTCCCTTTCTTTCTCTCCACAAGCACGTGTGTTGACTTCGTCGCACATGTGCATCTGCACAAGCGTTGAGCTCAGCAGAGCGTGTCTCTTGACACTTGATGTGCGTTGGCTGTGTCTGCCTGCTCCAGTGAAGAGAGAAACGGGAAATCATCTTGGTAGAGGCAACAAAGCAAAAGCGAGGCAGGATTGACATCTGCTCAACAGAGACGGATTCCCTGCGCTGACACAGTTCACAGTTACACGAGAAGCAATCTGAGCGGTCCGTCGACCGGAGACGTGTTTCCCAAGAGGTCGTTTAGCGAGTGAACAGCAGTGTGCGCGACTTTCAGGAGTGTGCCTGGAAAGTGCCAGAATCACCAGGAGCATCTGTGCAAAAGCTGCTGCCTCTGTGACCGCATTGAGGCACGTTCGCGTGTCTGCGAGTATATAGACGGCTCTTTCGCGTTCACTCCGAGGGAAACGGTCCGCTATTGCTTCTGTGCGCACAGACGCGATTCCCTTGTCTCTTGCGAACACAGGGAACTCTGTGCATCCAAATCTACAGGCTAAGGACGCGTCTGCATATGTTTTGGTGAACAATCGAGTGTGCGTGTTCTGACAGCTGCCTCTATGCAGACGTCTCCACAGAGCCACTTCTGAATGCCCCGCAGCCCAGGACTGAATGGATACACTAACAAGTGCACCGGTGTGAGCAACCACATATGCAGAAGGACGTCTTTCATCTCACAGAAGCGCGAACGTCTTGGCGTTCAAGCACATGGCAGAAACAAGGTGTGAACAGATGAGCTGCTGCTATTTTCTCCGTTCGGCATGCTTCGTTGTAGCTCTCTTGCCGGTCGCCGGCTTAGCGGCTTGCTTTGCGCGACTAGCTCTGGGGAGAGAAGGAGATAGCGCCGGAAACCTCGCCTTTTGCCTTCTTCGGCGCTGGAACCTGGTTGCTGCGCCTTCTCTTTGTCCATGTGCACACACACGATTCCTCAGCGAAAACCATGCAGAAACCTTTCCACGAGCACCCAGGGATGTGCACCCAGCACCACGTGCACGCACACGCAGCTAGAGAAAAGCACCTACCTTTTCACACACTGATGCCTAAGCAAACGCGTGGCCACACACACGCACACATCCGCAAGCGCGCCTACTCCCATCTATTGAGGGAAAGACGGACGAGCTCTTTGGTTGCTCTTCACAGGCTTGTCCCTGATCTATAGCTGAGGGCAAACACTTGTGTGCTTGTGGGAGAGCCTGTGTCTTTCCTGGAAGCGTTTGGGAGTTTTGCTCAGACGCGTGTTTCCTCAAGTTCAAGAATCAAGATCTAGGATACCTGCAGACAGGTGCCTGTTTGTGTGGAGACAGTCTGTTTGAAACTGTGTTCCTCAGCGCCCGCTCTTTCTCCCCGTCGCTCCACACGCCTGGGAGTCCCTTTCTTTCTCTCCACAAGCACGTGTGTTGACTTCGTCGCACATGTGCATCTGCACAAGCGTTGAGCTCAGCAGAGCGTGTCTCTTGACACTTGATGTGCGTTGGCTGTGTCTGCCTGCTCCAGTGAAGAGAGAAACGGGAAATCATCTTGGTAGAGGCAACAAAGCAAAGGCGAGGCAGGATTGACATCTGCTCAACAGAGACGGATTCCCTGCGCTGACACAGTTCACAGTTACACGAGAAGCAATCTGAGCGGTCCGTCGACCGGAGACGTGTTTCCCAAGAGGTCGTTTAGCGAGTGAACAGCAGTGTGCGCGACTTTCAGGAGTGTGCCTGGAAAGTGCCAGAATCACCAGGAGCATCTGTGCAAAAGCTGCTGCCTCTGTGACCGCATTGAGGCACGTTCGCGTGTCTGCGAGTATATAGACGGCTCTTTCGCGTTCACTCCGAGGGAAACGGTCCGCTATTGCTTCTGTGCGCACAGACGCGATTCCCTTGTCTCTTGCGAACACAGGGAACTCTGTGCATCCAAATCTACAGGCTAAGGACGCGTCTGCATATGTTTTGGTGAACAATCGAGTGTGCGTGTTCTGACAGCTGCCTCTATGCAGACGTCTCCACAGAGCCACTTCTGAATGCCCCGCAGCCCAGGACTGAATGGATACACTAACAAGTGCACCGGTGTGAGCAACCACATATGCAGAAGGACGTCTTTCATCTCACAGAAGCGCGAACGTCTTGGCGTTCAAGCACATGGCAGAAACAAGGTGTGAACAGATGAGCTGCTGCTATTTTCTCCGTTCGGCATGCTTCGTTGTAGCTCTCTTGCCGGTCGCCGGCTTAGCGGCTTGCTTTGCGCGACTAGCTCTGGGGAGAGAAGGAGATAGCGCCGGAAACCTCGCCTTTTGCCTTCTTCGGCGCTGGAACCTGGTTGCTGCGCCTTCTCTTTGTCCATGTGCACACACACGATTCCTCAGCGAAAACCATGCAGAAACCTTTCCACGAGCACCCAGGGATGTGCACCCAGCACCACGTGCACGCACACGCAGCTAGAGAAAAGCACCTACCTTTTCACACACTGATGCCTAAGCAAACGCGTGGCCACACACACGCACACATCCGCAAGCGCGCCTACTCCCATCTATTGAGGGAAAGACGGACGAGCTCTTTGGTTGCTCTTCACAGGCTTGTCCCTGATCTATAGCTGAGGGCAAACACTTGTGTGCTTGTGGGAGAGCCTGTGTCTTTCCTGGAAGCGTTTGGGAGTTTTGCTCAGACGCGTGTTTCCTCAAGTTCAAGAATCAAGATCTAGGATACCTGCAGACAGGTGCCTGTTTGTGTGGAGACAGTCTGTTTGAAACTGTGTTCCTCAGCGCCCGCTCTTTCTCCCCGTCGCTCCACACGCCTGGGAGTCCCTTTCTTTCTCTCCACAAGCACGTGTGTTGACTTCGTCGCACATGTGCATCTGCACAAGCGTTGAGCTCAGCAGAGCGTGTCTCTTGACACTTGATGTGCGTTGGCTGTGTCTGCCTGCTCCAGTGAAGAGAGAAACGGGAAATCATCTTGGTAGAGGCAACAAAGCAAAAGCGAGGCAGGATTGACATCTGCTCAACAGAGACGGATTCCCTGCGCTGACACAGTTCACAGTTACACGAGAAGCAATCTGAGCGGTCCGTCGACCGGAGACGTGTTTCCCAAGAGGTCGTTTAGCGAGTGAACAGCAGTGTGCGCGACTTTCAGGAGTGTGCCTGGAAAGTGCCAGAATCACCAGGAGCATCTGTGCAAAAGCTGCTGCCTCTGTGACCGCATTGAGGCACGTTCGCGTGTCTGCGAGTATATAGACGGCTCTTTCGCGTTCACTCCGAGGGAAACGGTCCGCTATTGCTTCTGTGCGCACAGACGCGATTCCCTTGTCTCTTGCGAACACAGGGAACTCTGTGCATCCAAATCTACAGGCTAAGGACGCGTCTGCATATGTTTTGGTGAACAATCGAGTGTGCGTGTTCTGACAGCTGCCTCTATGCAGACGTCTCCACAGAGCCACTTCTGAATGCCCCGCAGCCCAGGACTGAATGGATACACTAACAAGTGCACCGGTGTGAGCAACCACATATGCAGAAGGACGTCTTTCATCTCACAGAAGCGCGAACGTCTTGGCGTTCAAGCACATGGCAGAAACAAGGTGTGAACAGATGAGCTGCTGCTATTTTCTCCGTTCGGCATGCTTCGTTGTAGCTCTCTTGCCGGTCGCCGGCTTAGCGGCTTGCTTTGCGCGACTAGCTCTGGGGAGAGAAGGAGATAGCGCCGGAAACCTCGCCTTTTGCCTTCTTCGGCGCTGGAACCTGGTTGCTGCGCCTTCTCTTTGTCCATGTGCACACACACGATTCCTCAGCGAAAACCATGCAGAAACCTTTCCACGAGCACCCAGGGATGTGCACCCAGCACCACGTGCACGCACACGCAGCTAGAGAAAAGCACCTACCTTTTCACACACTGATGCCTAAGCAAACGCGTGGCCACACACACGCACACATCCGCAAGCGCGCCTACTCCCATCTACTGAGGGAAAGACGGACGAGCTCTTTGGTTGCTCTTCACAGGCTTGTCCCTGATCTATAGCTGAGGGCAAACACTTGTGTGCTTGTGGGAGAGCCTGTGTCTTTCCTGGAAGCGTTTGGGAGTTTTGCTCAGACGCGTGTTTCCTCAAGTTCAAGAATCAAGATCTAGGATACCTGCAGACAGGTGCCTGTTTGTGTGGAGACAGTCTGTTTGAAACTGTGCTCCTCAGCGCCCGCTCTTTCTCCCCGTCGCTCCACACGCCTGGGAGTCCCTTTCTTTCTCTCCACAAGCACGTGTGTTGACTTCGTCGCACATGTGCATCTGCACAAGCGTTGAGCTCAGCAGAGCGTGTCTCTTGACACTTGATGTGCGTTGGCTGTGTCTGCCTGCTCCAGTGAAGAGAGAAACGGGAAATCATCTTGGTAGAGGCAACAAAGCAAAGGCGAGGCAGGATTGACATCTGCTCAACAGAGACGGATTCCCTGCGCTGACACAGTTCACAGTTACACGAGAAGCAATCTGAGCGGTCCGTCGACCGGAGACGTGTTTCCCAAGAGGTCGTTTAGCGAGTGAACAGCAGTGTGCGCGACTTTCAGGAGTGTGCCTGGAAAGTGCCAGAATCACCAGGAGCATCTGTGCAAAAGCTGCTGCCTCTGTGACCGCATTGAGGCACGTTCGCGTGTCTGCGAGTATATAGACGGCTCTTTCGCGTTCACTCCGAGGGAAACGGTCCGCTATTGCTTCTGTGCGCACAGACGCGATTCCCTTGTCTCTTGCGAACACAGGGAACTCTGTGCATCCAAATCTACAGGCTAAGGACGCGTCTGCATATGTTTTGGTGAACAATCGAGTGTGCGTGTTCTGACAGCTGCCTCTATGCAGACGTCTCCACAGAGCCACTTCTGAATGCCCCGCAGCCCAGGACTGAATGGATACACTAACAAGTGCACCGGTGTGAGCAACCACATATGCAGAAGGACGTCTTTCATCTCACAGAAGCGCGAACGTCTTGGCGTTCAAGCACATGGCAGAAACAAGGTGTGAACAGATGAGCTGCTGCTATTTTCTCCGTTCGGCATGCTTCGTTGTAGCTCTCTTGCCGGTCGCCGGCTTAGCGGCTTGCTTTGCGCGACTAGCTCTGGGGAGAGAAGGAGATAGCGCCGGAAACCTCGCCTTTTGCCTTCTTCGGCGCTGGAACCTGGTTGCTGCGCCTTCTCTTTGTCCATGTGCACACACACGATTCCTCAGCGAAAACCATGCAGAAACCTTTCCACGAGCACCCAGGGATGTGCACCCAGCACCACGTGCACGCACACGCAGCTAGAGAAAAGCACCTACCTTTTCACACACTGATGCCTAAGCAAACGCGTGGCCACACACACGCACACATCCGCAAGCGCGCCTACTCCCATCTATTGAGGGAAAGACGGACGAGCTCTTTGGTTGCTCTTCACAGGCTTGTCCCTGATCTATAGCTGAGGGCAAACACTTGTGTGCTTGTGGGAGAGCCTGTGTCTTTCCTGGAAGCGTTTGGGAGTTTTGCTCAGACGCGTGTTTCCTCAAGTTCAAGAATCAAGATCTAGGATACCTGCAGACAGGTGCCTGTTTGTGTGGAGACAGTCTGTTTGAAACTGTGTTCCTCAGCGCCCGCTCTTTCTCCCCGTCGCTCCACACGCCTGGGAGTCCCTTTCTTTCTCTCCACAAGCACGTGTGTTGACTTCGTCGCACATGTGCATCTGCACAAGCGTTGAGCTCAGCAGAGCGTGTCTCTTGACACTTGATGTGCGTTGGCTGTGTCTGCGTGCTCCAGTGAAGAGAGAAACGGGAAATCATCTTGGTAGAGGCAACAAAGCAAAAGCGAGGCAGGATTGACATCTGCTCAACAGAGACGGATTCCCTGCGCTGACACAGTTCACAGTTACACGAGAAGCAATCTGAGCGGTCCGTCGACCGGAGACGTGTTTCCCAAGAGGTCGTTTAGCGAGTGAACAGCAGTGTGCGCGACTTTCAGGAGTGTGCCTGGAAAGTGCCAGAATCACCAGGAGCATCTGTGCAAAAGCTGCTGCCTCTGTGACCGCATTGAGGCACGTTCGCGTGTCTGCGAGTATATAGACGGCTCTTTCGCGTTCACTCCGAGGGAAACGGTCCGCTATTGCTTCTGTGCGCACAGACGCGATTCCCTTGTCTCTTGCGAACACAGGGAACTCTGTGCATCCAAATCTACAGGCTAAGGACGCGTCTGCATATGTTTTGGTGAACAATCGAGTGTGCGTGTTCTGACAGCTGCCTCTATGCAGACGTCTCCACAGAGCCACTTCTGAATGCCCCGCAGCCCAGGACTGAATGGATACACTAACAAGTGCACCGGTGTGAGCAACCACATATGCAGAAGGACGTCTTTCATCTCACAGAAGCGCGAACGTCTTGGCGTTCAAGCACATGGCAGAAACAAGGTGTGAACAGATGAGCTGCTGCTATTTTCTCCGTTCGGCATGCTTCGTTGTAGCTCTCTTGCCGGTCGCCGGCTTAGCGGCTTGCTTTGCGCGACTAGCTCTGGGGAGAGAAGGAGATAGCGCCGGAAACCTCGCCTTTTGCCTTCTTCGGCGCTGGAACCTGGTTGCTGCGCCTTCTCTTTGTCCATGTGCACACACACGATTCCTCAGCGAAAACCATGCAGAAACCTTTCCACGAGCACCCAGGGATGTGCACCCAGCACCACGTGCACGCACACGCAGCTAGAGAAAAGCACCTACCTTTTCACACACTGATGCCTAAGCAAACGCGTGGCCACACACACGCACACATCCGCAAGCGCGCCTACTCCCATCTACTGAGGGAAAGACGGACGAGCTCTTTGGTTGCTCTTCACAGGCTTGTCCCTGATCTATAGCTGAGGGCAAACACTTGTGTGCTTGTGGGAGAGCCTGTGTCTTTCCTGGAAGCGTTTGGGAGTTTTGCTCAGACGCGTGTTTCCTCAAGTTCAAGAATCAAGATCTAGGATACCTGCAGACAGGTGCCTGTTTGTGTGGAGACAGTCTGTTTGAAACTGTGCTCCTCAGCGCCCGCTCTTTCTCCCCGTCGCTCCACACGCCTGGGAGTCCCTTTCTTTCTCTCCACAAGCACGTGTGTTGACTTCGTCGCACATGTGCATCTGCACAAGCGTTGAGCTCAGCAGAGCGTGTCTCTTGACACTTGATGTGCGTTGGCTGTGTCTGCCTGCTCCAGTGAAGAGAGAAACGGGAAATCATCTTGGTAGAGGCAACAAAGCAAAGGCGAGGCAGGATTGACATCTGCTCAACAGAGACGGATTCCCTGCGCTGACACAGTTCACAGTTACACGAGAAGCAATCTGAGCGGTCCGTCGACCGGAGACGTGTTTCCCAAGAGGTCGTTTAGCGAGTGAACAGCAGTGTGCGCGACTTTCAGGAGTGTGCCTGGAAAGTGCCAGAATCACCAGGAGCATCTGTGCAAAAGCTGCTGCCTCTGTGACCGCATTGAGGCACGTTCGCGTGTCTGCGAGTATATAGACGGCTCTTTCGCGTTCACTCCGAGGGAAACGGTCCGCTATTGCTTCTGTGCGCACAGACGCGATTCCCTTGTCTCTTGCGAACACAGGGAACTCTGTGCATCCAAATCTACAGGCTAAGGACGCGTCTGCATATGTTTTGGTGAACAATCGAGTGTGCGTGTTCTGACAGCTGCCTCTATGCAGACGTCTCCACAGAGCCACTTCTGAATGCCCCGCAGCCCAGGACTGAATGGATACACTAACAAGTGCACCGGTGTGAGCAACCACATATGCAGAAGGACGTCTTTCATCTCACAGAAGCGCGAACGTCTTGGCGTTCAAGCACATGGCAGAAACAAGGTGTGAACAGATGAGCTGCTGCTATTTTCTCCGTTCGGCATGCTTCGTTGTAGCTCTCTTGCCGGTCGCCGGCTTAGCGGCTTGCTTTGCGCGACTAGCTCTGGGGAGAGAAGGAGATAGCGCCGGAAACCTCGCCTTTTGCCTTCTTCGGCGCTGGAACCTGGTTGCTGCGCCTTCTCTTTGTCCATGTGCACACACACGATTCCTCAGCGAAAACCATGCAGAAACCTTTCCACGAGCACCCAGGGATGTGCACCCAGCACCACGTGCACGCACACGCAGCTAGAGAAAAGCACCTACCTTTTCACACACTGATGCCTAAGCAAACGCGTGGCCACACACACGCACACATCCGCAAGCGCGCCTACTCCCATCTATTGAGGGAAAGACGGACGAGCTCTTTGGTTGCTCTTCACAGGCTTGTCCCTGATCTATAGCTGAGGGCAAACACTTGTGTGCTTGTGGGAGAGCCTGTGTCTTTCCTGGAAGCGTTTGGGAGTTTTGCTCAGACGCGTGTTTCCTCAAGTTCAAGAATCAAGATCTAGGATACCTGCAGACAGGTGCCTGTTTGTGTGGAGACAGTCTGTTTGAAACTGTGTTCCTCAGCGCCCGCTCTTTCTCCCCGTCGCTCCACACGCCTGGGAGTCCCTTTCTTTCTCTCCACAAGCACGTGTGTTGACTTCGTCGCACATGTGCATCTGCACAAGCGTTGAGCTCAGCAGAGCGTGTCTCTTGACACTTGATGTGCGTTGGCTGTGTCTGCCTGCTCCAGTGAAGAGAGAAACGGGAAATCATCTTGGTAGAGGCAACAAAGCAAAGGCGAGGCAGGATTGACATCTGCTCAACAGAGACGGATTCCCTGCGCTGACACAGTTCACAGTTACACGAGAAGCAATCTGAGCGGTCCGTCGACCGGAGACGTGTTTCCCAAGAGGTCGTTTAGCGAGTGAACAGCAGTGTGCGCGACTTTCAGGAGTGTGCCTGGAAAGTGCCAGAATCACCAGGAGCATCTGTGCAAAAGCTGCTGCCTCTGTGACCGCATTGAGGCACGTTCGCGTGTCTGCGAGTATATAGACGGCTCTTTCGCGTTCACTCCGAGGGAAACGGTCCGCTATTGCTTCTGTGCGCACAGACGCGATTCCCTTGTCTCTTGCGAACACAGGGAACTCTGTGCATCCAAATCTACAGGCTAAGGACGCGTCTGCATATGTTTTGGTGAACAATCGAGTGTGCGTGTTCTGACAGCTGCCTCTATGCAGACGTCTCCACAGAGCCACTTCTGAATGCCCCGCAGCCCAGGACTGAATGGATACACTAACAAGTGCACCGGTGTGAGCAACCACATATGCAGAAGGACGTCTTTCATCTCACAGAAGCGCGAACGTCTTGGCGTTCAAGCACATGGCAGAAACAAGGTGTGAACAGATGAGCTGCTGCTATTTTCTCCGTTCGGCATGCTTCGTTGTAGCTCTCTTGCCGGTCGCCGGCTTAGCGGCTTGCTTTGCGCGACTAGCTCTGGGGAGAGAAGGAGATAGCGCCGGAAACCTCGCCTTTTGCCTTCTTCGGCGCTGGAACCTGGTTGCTGCGCCTTCTCTTTGTCCATGTGCACACACACGATTCCTCAGCGAAAACCATGCAGAAACCTTTCCACGAGCACCCAGGGATGTGCACCCAGCACCACGTGCACGCACACGCAGCTAGAGAAAAGCACCTACCTTTTCACACACTGATGCCTAAGCAAACGCGTGGCCACACACACGCACACATCCGCAAGCGCGCCTACTCCCATCTATTGAGGGAAAGACGGACGAGCTCTTTGGTTGCTCTTCACAGGCTTGTCCCTGATCTATAGCTGAGGGCAAACACTTGTGTGCTTGTGGGAGAGCCTGTGTCTTTCCTGGAAGCGTTTGGGAGTTTTGCTCAGACGCGTGTTTCCTCAAGTTCAAGAATCAAGATCTAGGATACCTGCAGACAGGTGCCTGTTTGTGTGGAGACAGTCTGTTTGAAACTGTGTTCCTCAGCGCCCGCTCTTTCTCCCCGTCGCTCCACACGCCTGGGAGTCCCTTTCTTTCTCTCCACAAGCACGTGTGTTGACTTCGTCGCACATGTGCATCTGCACAAGCGTTGAGCTCAGCAGAGCGTGTCTCTTGACACTTGATGTGCGTTGGCTGTGTCTGCCTGCTCCAGTGAAGAGAGAAACGGGAAATCATCTTGGTAGAGGCAACAAAGCAAAAGCGAGGCAGGATTGACATCTGCTCAACAGAGACGGATTCCCTGCGCTGACACAGTTCACAGTTACACGAGAAGCAATCTGAGCGGTCCGTCGACCGGAGACGTGTTTCCCAAGAGGTCGTTTAGCGAGTGAACAGCAGTGTGCGCGACTTTCAGGAGTGTGCCTGGAAAGTGCCAGAATCACCAGGAGCATCTGTGCAAAAGCTGCTGCCTCTGTGACCGCATTGAGGCACGTTCGCGTGTCTGCGAGTATATAGACGGCTCTTTCGCGTTCACTCCGAGGGAAACGGTCCGCTATTGCTTCTGTGCGCACAGACGCGATTCCCTTGTCTCTTGCGAACACAGGGAACTCTGTGCATCCAAATCTACAGGCTAAGGACGCGTCTGCATATGTTTTGGTGAACAATCGAGTGTGCGTGTTCTGACAGCTGCCTCTATGCAGACGTCTCCACAGAGCCACTTCTGAATGCCCCGCAGCCCAGGACTGA